>NW_006263381.1:1088292-1089157 GCF_000469605.1 Apis dorsata
TAGAAATTATAAGTGAATGCAAATAAATTTAGATAAAATTTTCTTCTTAACAATGAATAATCTGTTTTTCATTCTATTAAAATATACAAAAAAAAATTGCAATTCATTAACTATTATTAAATTAAATTCTTTTGATATTTAATTAATTTAAAGTAATTAAATAAATTTATAATTTCTTTTTATGATACTTTTTTTTAATCAATCACTTATCAAATTTATTTTATATATCTTGTTTCAAATTATTTTTTTGGTTAGATAACATCTATAACAGGCTATTAATCATTTTTTATCGCGTTATTTACGTGATTTTCGATAATTTGTCTCGATAATTTTGTAAATCTCTTACAATCTTATTGTAAATCTTAATATACTTTTGGTTTGCAAAATTTCTTATATTGACGATTATTTTGAATTTCGCAAATAAATAAAAAATCATATGAATAGAAAGATTAAAAAAATATTTATATTTATAAATAATAATCATATTAAGAAAATGCTTACACGATGAAATTATGGAGGATACAATTTGTCACGAAGAAGCAAAAATTTCACACACACAAGCTCCAGCATGAATCATCGTCTAGCTTTTATCTGAAGAACATTCGAATTTGAAGTTGTGTATATCTATATATAACTTGTTCAGAAGTTTAGAAGACTTCTAAAAGACTTCTTTTCCATAGTTATAAGGAATTTCTAAAACAGATAATGCACTTATATTTGATGTTTGTATTGATTCATTTATGTTAAAATATTTATTTTAGCTGTAGTTTAAAACTGCATCACATGTGGTCGAATCTTCGTAGGAGAGTATAAGGCTCGTGATATATGAATTTATTTCTTTTTTTTTAATTTTTTTTTTTTTTTT
>NW_006263381.1:1089551-1092860 GCF_000469605.1 Apis dorsata
ATTTAAACTTCATAAGTAAAAAATTTACGAGATATTGAATGGAATTTTCTATATAATTTTTTATATAAAACTACTTCGATAACTATATAGCTTACAGTATAATATTATCACAATAAGATAACGGCTAATTGCCAAACTAGTTGTTAAAAATAATGAAAAGAATAGTAAAATTTAATGCATAATACTTTCAAGAAAAATATAATTTTGCTTATAAATAATATTTAAATTAACAATCAAAATAGAACTAAAAATATAACTTAAATAAAGATATTATAATTTTTATAATTTAAAGTTTAAAAATTATGCAAATTATGTTTAGATAGATAGATAAAACTTGAATTCAGACTTGAATTATCGTTACAATTACGTACAAACAGAAAAATATGTCGAACTCAACAATGCCCGTATAAGGAAACACAAATAACTTGTTCAAGATTACTTCAAACAGATAGCAGCAATATATCAGCACAATTACAATGCAATAATTCGTTTCTTCGATATCAATGATTCAGTAAGATTTCATGTTGAATTTATCATTAAATATCAATATATATTGTTCCTATACTTTATTATTTTCATAGAAATGACAAGTGCAATTCTCATGTTGTATTGAGTTATCTTAAAGGTGATACTATTTTTAAAATTTTACGATAAAAAAACTGTCGGAAGGAAGAAAAGAAAAAATAAAATTTCAACGAAAAATCAATATTTCAAAACAATATGTATATCTTATATATCTCGATATATCTCGTTACACCGAGGCCTTAGTATTAAAAGGACCACCTTGGTGAGCCCTATGGTGTACCATAGCCGTGGAGAGATCGATGAGGAACGTCTGCAACGGCCACCACGCCCAAACCGGGAGGGAGTACCATGACTCACCCCATACAGAGAACCATGAGTCGGGTGGGGACACCCCCGTGGCGCTGCTACGTGGCATTGAAAGTGACGAGCCACCGTGCAAATTCACCCTCGCTTTTCGTCATACATTCGACGAACGTGAACCATGTGAATCTTGCTTTAGGAATATGCAAGACAACAAACCGTAGACCTAACCCAACAACTTATCGTCCGATTTAGGCAAGGGGATAGTCTTGATTTTCAAGCATCGGAAGAATGGCGGGGAAGGTTTTCCGATTACTCATCGATATGATCATATCATGCGGCCTATGTGTCTCGAATAAAATTAAAATTCTTCCATAATGTAAATATCTCTTTCACATCGTGTTCATTGATTAAATATTGAATATCGTATGAATATAGTACTTGGAAGAATTTTAAAATTTTATTCGTATAATTAGATGTTATCTTTCTCTAATTTTTTTTTTCTTTTTTTTGAGGAATTTTTTGTATTTTTACGTTTTGTTGTAAAATATTTGAAGAATTGATTCAACTCATAATATTGGAATAAAAGTGATAAATTAATGATTGTATAAATTTTGGAAATTGCATACAATACTCCTTTGCCATGGGAGTGGCTCGATTTCCTGTCATATCTCATTGATAGACAGGAAAGTTATTCTCAGATTTGATGAATAAACATATCGAATAATCTAAAATCTTACTCATTCGTTGATCATTTTCATTCATATATATGACTATAAATGGAATTATTTGTTTTTAATTTTATATCTTCTTGTAACTTTTCTCTTGCAATAAAACGTAATTAAATTATAAATATAATTTATTGTGAATTATCATTCTAGCTAACAATCTTTAAAATGTAGTCTTATTAAAATAAAAATTATAAAAAAATATAAAATATAATTTATTTGTAACATTTTATTAATGTAAAAATATAAAAATTAAATATTATCTTAAATTTATAAAAAATTCTTATTAACATGAAACGTAAGATTCGTATCGAATCGTTCGATTATTCTATTTATTATCCAATAGGTAAATATTATGTGCTATATTCGTCGGAAAATCAATACGAGAGCTAATTAGATGAAACGAAGGCATCGTATATTATTAAAATTTATTGAAATATATTTTTATCGTTTAAACAATCTTACTTGAAGGAAGAAATAATTCCAAAATTAAAAATATTCCACAATATTCCACAAGATTGTTCGGGAATTATTGTTGACTCAAAATTTTTTGGGACACGTTATATTACAGACAGTCGAAGAGAAATTGGCCGTACACCCAAAGTCAATGACTTCGTGGCTTGGTTTAATTGACCTAACGACGGGATCTTTTCACGGCTTTAGGAATCAAGGCCATTGCGTATACGTATTTAATACAACTTAATATATGTTTCATAGATATTGGAAGTATTTTTCCAGATACATAAAAACTAGCTATATATAGAAAGATATGAAGATATCTTAAATACATTGAATATCTTAATTTGTCTAATTTTATTAATATAAGATAAAGTTAACACTATTATGATCTAAAATATCTAAAATCACATATGCTTGATCGAATTGTAAAAATGGTATAGTTTTTTCTTTTAGAAATTATGTTCTGATATATATCAAGAGATTTTGTAAATCATTCGAATGTAAAAAAATATCAGAGGAAAAATTTTCATAACGAATTTTTCGATTTTAATAAGACTTGAGAAATTAAACGATTCATTATTTTTCCGCTTAACGGAGTAGAAAATTTTTTAGGGATGCAAAATAGAAGTTAAAAAAATGAAACATCCACGAAAAATTTTCCTTTCCTGTGGTATTTGTTATCATACGGATGTCAGTATCCTATGAGATAAACATTTCCGATTTCCCAATAACGATGGAGCGTTTTTCATGGTTCTCTTTCTCGGAAGATCTTCTAAAATTAATTAAGCTCCTTAACATGCGCATCACGATATAATTAGAGCGATTCGTTCAAAGTAACAACTAACAAGAGTGCGTTCACACCCACATAGACATT
Source organism: Apis dorsata (assembly GCF_000469605.1). Taxonomy (NCBI): domain Eukaryota; kingdom Metazoa; phylum Arthropoda; class Insecta; order Hymenoptera; family Apidae; genus Apis; species Apis dorsata. Next base: position 1,092,438 of record NW_006263381.1, read on the forward strand.
AAGTAAAATATATATAAAAGCATCAAATATGGATGGATATTACGATATTTTTAAATCTTTTATTATACATAATTTTTATATTTTAATGTATCTGTAAAAGTATGTAGTATTTGATTTTCTTTGCTACACATAATTTTAATATTTAATATAATTTTAATTATAATTTTATAATAATATTTTATGAAATAATTTTTTTCCATATTATATTTAAATACGTATATTTAAATACGAAATAATATATGGAATAAAAATAATTTAAAATGAAGTATAAAATAAAATTTTTTAATAATTTTGAATTAATTTTTTAATGAAATTCGTGAATAATTAGTGAAAAACAAATTAGATGAATAAATGTTCTCGTTTATATGCAAATTATCAAAAATAAATATTTAAAAAAATTCAATCTTTAGAGATAATAAAAAG
>NW_006263381.1:1093030-1093273 GCF_000469605.1 Apis dorsata
CGAAATGTTAATGCGAAATCAATATTGATAAGTTAATTAAAAATTGTGTTATAATATATATTAAATAATAAAACTATAATAAGAAATATTATATATTTATTTTAAATACTTCTTATGAATTCAAATATAAATTTAAATTTGGAAATTTAAATTTCCAAAATTAGAAAATTTCCTATATAAATAAAATAATTAAAAAAAATAATATATAATAATAATAATAATAATAATAATAATAATAATAAT
>NW_006263381.1:1093374-1096518 GCF_000469605.1 Apis dorsata
AAAAATCAATAACTATTCATAAATATTTGAACGTGTTGACAAATTGTATTATAATATATTTATAATAAATATAAATAATACATCTAAATAAATAAATATAATAATACATGTACTGAAGATTTTAAAATTAACTTTATCATAAAGAAAAATAATTAAATTTTAAAGTTCCATGATTATTTTGAAAATACTTTTAAGCAAAGTATGTACATTTAAAAATATATATAAAGATTAATGAAATAATATTGCAGAAAATATGATTTGTCAATATATAATTTTAGTGATTTGTTATGAGAATATGCAAAATAATAAATAATAACATTGTTATATACATATATTACATATTAATATTGTTAATATATATTAACAAAAATTTATTAAAAATTAATTAAAATTTTAAAAATATAACATTAATAACTCATTATATATTAATGCTATATAATTATTTTTAACAAAGATGTCATATAATGTTTTCTTATATATATTTGATATGTACTATTCTACTTCCGGTCGGTAACTAAATGATCGATGGTTATATCGTGAGTCACAAAATGTCAGCAATAACAATTAAAAATTGTAGGTAATAGGCGAAAAATATCAAAAAATCACTAGCCATATTATATGTAAAATGAATCACAATTATATTATATACTTATATATACTTTAAATATGAAATATTTTATTTCGTTATAATAAAAAAGTATATGTTTTATACTTTTGTTTTGAACATATTTTCTATCTTATTATAATTTATTATTTTCCATAAATTCATTTTAATAAAAATATAACGATATAGAATAAATTGTTTTAAATATTTCATGAATTTAAATGGATTGTTTCTATTATAAAATATTAAATTATAAAAATAATTTATAATAACTTATCTTTGACAGAAATAAATAAAAATAACTATATTATAATATATTGTATAAAATATATTATAATATATTTTATACAATATATTATAGAAATTCTAAATAAAAAATTATAATATTATATTCAATGTATTATATTTAAAATAATACATCTAAATATTGTATTTTTAAATCAACTATAAATAATAAATAAAATTGAAATATAATTAATTTTTAAAGTATTTGATTGAAAACGTGTCACTTACGCACTCTACCAATGAAAGATTGAACTATAGTTAAGCGAGAAGATTGAAGTATATATATATATTGTCGATTTGTGTAATCAAGATTTGTTTTCTTGACAAACGTATATGACGTACACGGCTGAACAATATACGACATTAATTGTTTCGGCAGAGAAAAGTTACAAATATCATAATATGCAGTGGTTAAGAATATATTTATAATAAAATCTTCTACTAAAAGTTAAAATTTATTCAAAAATGACTCGGGCTAACAGGTTAGTTTTTATTGATGTGTGTGTGAAATGACACAATTTTTTCATGTAATGTATAAATAATAAAATTTCATTTCATTAATTCACTTTTATTTATAATATTTAGAAAGAGAGGGCGTGATGCAGAAGAAGAATCTAGTGAATTTATGCCATTAAGTAAAAGAATTAATAATCTTCATATTAATGGTTTATCAGGCATGCAAGAAAATGTGTCTGAAAACATGGAAACAGATTGTTGCAATAGGAATTTTATGCCTTCTCCAAATTATTCAGAACTTTCTCAAGGATCACCATTATACGATGGATATAGCTCTAGCCAAAGTAGTTACATAGCAGAATATAAACCTGATTTAGATGCTATTGAAAATCCATTTTATTATGAAAGTAATAAGCTACTATTTTCTTTATACATGGAACGTATACAGAGAACATCTGATTCATTTTGATATCTCTATTTTCAAATTATAATTCCTAATCATTAAGCATTTCTTGCATGTCATTTGTTTCATTCCTTTTCAATACAATTTTATTAATTAAATCATTAAAAATTTTAAAAAGTCTTGAAGATCTTTAATAACAATTTATTATTTATTATATAAATGAAATTGTATATATAAAAAGAAAATTAAATATTTAAAATTTTTTGTCATATGATAATTCACAGTTAGACAAACATAGAATTAAAATTTATATAATTATATTTATGTTTATGCTTTGAATAATTATTGATAATATATATATTTCATTATTGTTATAATATAATATATCAATATTATATTAAATTGCTGATTCTATAAAAGTGACGTGTCGTTGATCTATTATATTTTTATTATAAACATTTATTAGATTGCAAAGTATTTTGAGACTGTGAAAGCATGGAATAGCATATTTATAATAAAAAAAGATTATAAAAGGAATAAAAAACATTAAATGTTTTTATTTATTTTTATTATATCATATTATAAATATATATATTCATTTACAATAAAAGAATACAAAATCAAAAAAGATGATGACTTTACAATAAATTCTTCATATAACGCGCGCAATAACATGAAAATATGGCGGCTATCGAAATATCTTCAAAATATCGATTCTCGACCTAACCTCACTTCAGTCTCCGCTAGGTGCGCACAGAGTTAGTGTCGCTTTGTAGTGGTAAAGGAAACGAAGTAATTGAGAGTAAAACAGAACAACGGACAGGTGTTTTTTTGCACTGTAGTAAATTTTTTTCGAAAATTCGCGATTCTTATAAAATTGTAAAAATAATTATAATACCTGTAAATAGAACGATACCATAAGAGTTGACTGTTTAATCGACAAGCGCGCACGCGCCGCTTTCCCCTCGCTCTCACAATATACTCCGCGCGTAACCGCCGCCATAGTTGATATTTCTCCGATAGAATATTAATAGCAGCGTAAGTTTTCGCGGTTAAACATATTTTTATTTACTAACTGGAAAACAAGAATGCGTTCGACGAGGGCGGTGAGACGAGGTCATTCAAGATAAAACTGGGATCCGTAAGAAGAAGGAGGGTGTCTACTTTCACAGCTCGTGGTTTTCAGGAGAGTGGCCTGGCATCGCGGCGCTTCGAGTTAACGTGTGGCCACCGTCGGGTGGCTATGTACCGTTAGCTCGAATTCATTCCCCGTTGGCCGGCCCAAGACCCACGCTTACCTACCGACTGGGGCCATACTCGATCGAACTCGACTGTTGTAAACCCGGAAATGAGTGCGCGTCGCGGCTCACCGTTACCGAAAGACTAGCAGTAGTGC
>NW_006263381.1:1096553-1108258 GCF_000469605.1 Apis dorsata
TATCACGAGTCACGACTCGTCGATCATCAAAAACACGTACATTTGAATGTACGTTTCGTATGACGTGTACACCGTAAGTAGTAGCCGTGGCTAGCCAGAAAGCCGTGGCACGACGAATGTATACGTAGAAATGAGAAAGTTGCTGCCGCCGTAGTGAAGATTGAGAACGACGCAGGCGAGCCAGCCAGGCGGACGGTCTCTGTACTACGCAAAGCTTCCGACGCAGCGACAGTAGTAGCAGTACGCCGAAAGGAGTGCACAAGGGAGCCACAGCTGCTCGTGGGTAAGTAGGACACGCATTTCCTCGTGGATGATTGTCTTATATGTAGGGAACTCGCGTGCACCCGTTTGTAAACTAGATCGAGTTGAAGGAATCCGCGGATAATGCCGCCCCACGAATCTTTACGCGCTTTACTTCTAATACGAAACGTGCACGAGAAACCGCGAAACGGTGGCCACAGAGCACCCACCCCAAGACACTAAAATCGTCGCGGGGCCCTCGTCGTGGCTCACGGCTTGGCTCGAGCTGGCTTTGGTGGGGTGGTTGGAGGTGCGGACAGTGGTTGAGAGGCTGGTGGGGTTGGAAATTGCGTGGTGGTGGGTGCCCACCGAGGTCTCGGAGGCCCCTCCGTGGCATCTCGCTGCCTCTAACCCGTCGAGGTGGGGGTGTAAACAACAGCCCTGCCTGTGCCTCTGTTGGCTCTACTCTGTCCTCCGTTTCGCCTCTGCCCTGCTCTCGCCTCTGCCAACTCGCCCGATCTTTTTCCTACTTCCTCTCCACATAACGTCTCCCGATGCGCGATCGAAAGAGCACCGAAGGGAGGGAGAGACGCAGGGCGAAAGGGAGAGAGGGAATAATCGAGAGAACAAAGCATCGGCTTCGCGGACCTGTGCTATTTTCTCGCGTCACCGTGTACTCAATTCCATCATGGCCGATGTATCACCAAAGTGATGACGTGTAACCTTGTCTACCCGTTTATTTAACTACCATTCATACGTGTTCGTTTTCAATGTTTACATGACCGCATTGTTGTTTTAATGTTACTTATTCGAATATTAGTTATTTGTTCGGTACTTTTTAAAACTATTTACAATATATTCCTCTATTTCAATTTTATTCTATTTCGTTTATATCTTTTAGAAATGCGTTCATTATATTGGGTGCATGTAAAAGCATATCTGATTGCACAATGCCCCAGAGCCGTTCCATTCTACGCACGCTGCCCCCAATAACATGTGAGACACTAGAATTCCTCTAGAAACCGCGAATGCTCAGACATGCTCTCTTCGATATATATACGAGAGAGAGAAAGTTATATAGTGTGAGAGAGATATGTTGAACCTTAAGAGAATCGGCGCCATTACGACATGCGCGTCTTGCAAAAGCATCCAACAACGGTACGTCGGCGAGGCTGACCGGTCAGTCGCACACGCCATTCCGCGAAAGTCGAAAAACGCATCCGCAGTGCGTTCGTTTATGCGTGTTCACGATAGTTTTTTTTTTTTTCTATTAAGCCGTACAACCACCCGCAACGACTTGCTGGCACGGAATAATCGTCCATTCGACACAGCACCCTCCTCGGTGCGTCTAAAGGAGGAGAGGTGCACGGGTAACCTAACCTCTTCTCTTTCTCTCTCTCCCTCACTCGTTTTCTACTCCTTCCCTACCTACGGATGGATCAAGGGCGAGAGTCATCGGTGTGTCCCACTTCGTCTGCCGCGATGTCTGCTTCGTATGTTCTCTCCCGATATTTCGCGTTCCCCTCCCCGGGGAGTTCCCGGTATGTCGAGGATCGTCTCCCTTCTTTCTTGACATACCCCTACCCTTTCGAGCTTGCGGCACACGCTTACGCACCTACACACTGTTCTATCGTTCCTTCCCGTCCTATTCTCGCGATATTCCGTGTGTTAGTATGAGAAAGAGAGTGAGTCTCGGGCTCTATTTCGCGGTGGGTTCCCGTTTTCCCACCTATGGGTTCCCCCCTACCCTTGTCAAGAGCTCCTACCCCCTACCCCCGTGGGGGCACCATGGTGGAGTGGGGTGCAATCCTGGGCCACTTCGACGACTATCCTCCCTGCTCCCAGATCCCTTTGAGGTGGGGAAGGGGGTGAAGTGGGGGATCTCTCACCCCACCCCCACATACTAACACATGATCAAGAAGTCTGAAGTTAAGACTTTGAAAGTAAAGGTGGCGGGATACTCAATGTTTAACTTCATCAACTTTCACGAATAAATGTTGTTATGAAATGCAACGTTTTAAATACGAGCAGAATAAGGGCGGTGGAAAAAAATCAATTGTTAATCAATATATATTTATAGAATAAATATATGTATTACTTATTCATTCATTTAATATATATCATTTAACTTTGATCTTGCCATATATTATAATATATGTTACAGAAATATACAATTTTTTTCAGAGATTATTATTTAAATCTCACATATAGTAACGATTACATATAGTGAAAATTTTTAATAGAAGTCATGTACGAATTCTTCAACCACCTGTAGCTAATATCATATGGAAAATGAATAGAAAATAAAATATAATAAATTTAATATTATCAATATTAAATATGATAGATAGAATTAAATGAAAAAAGAAAAAAATCAAATTCAATATATAATACATGAAATATAATATTCAGATTAATTGATTTTTATTGACTTGCAACTTGTTTTTCGTATTTAGCAACATGATCGTGTTCAAACATGATGTATTTACTTTACTTCGGAACATATCTACTGAAGAAACATTAAGGAATTAAAGAGTATCTGTAAATTCTATGAAAACACCGAATCTCTTTTGAAATTATTTGAAGTATCGAAGATCGATGCACTTCGACAGCAATACTCATGCATCAAAGTGAGTGGAGTTATATAATATGATATGTAAATACGTATTTTTTATCGAATATTTGATCCTATTTCTTTTATTTCTTTCATTAATATTCATAAATATGTTTCATTTAGGAAAGATTTAATTTTATAAATATAAACATATTATAAATATATACATTTGCTAAAAAAATTTAATAATTAATTGATAAATAGATAACATATAAATATTTATATAACTGAAAAATATTATTTTGATGTATGTTTCTTGAATTACTAAATAATTTTAATAATTAAATAGTAAATACTTATTTCATACTTATTTAATTATGCTAATATTAATTATATTTTGTTTGGTTTTTCAGATTTAATTAACATAGAAGATGAATTTCACGCCTTTTCCCGGCTTTACGACAGGCTCGCTACCGACGGGCACCGTTCATCAATTTGCAACCGCAAAATTCGCGCAAAACCTACCTACTGGTGGTCAGGTGGTTGGTGTTTTATCTGGCGGCGAAGGTGGAGTTCATTATCTGAGGCCGGTCGATCCGAACGGGTTCGCAGTGGCTCAAGGGGGTAATAATCAACAGCAGCAAATTATTACGCTGCCAATTACTGTACCTGGAAAAGATGGTACGCAACAGCAACAAACCGTCCAGATCCAGGTGGTTAATCCCAGCGTTTCTCAAAGTGGAAACAGCGGTGATCAGCCAAAGTATCATTTGGCTCCTATATCTTTGGGACAATTTCCCCAAGGTGCCGCAACAGTTCTCACTGTTGCATACAGTCAACAAGGTGCAGATGGGGTACAGATTCAAGTGCAACCACAAAATACAGTGGCGACAACACAAACGTAAGAATTATATCATTTAGAATAATTTTAATTTGTTTAATATATTGATTTATAAAAAATATATATTTTTTATCATTATTTTAATTAATAATTAATAAAAGATATTTTTATTTTAGATCTGATCAAACAACTCAAAGTACATCCACAGCAGTTACTACTACATCCCAACAAACCATTCAACAAACAGTACAACTTCCGGGAGCACCTGAAGGATTAACTGTAGTTGCACAGATTCCACAAGATTTGATTTTACGTGAAAGTATGGAAGAATCAAAAGAAGATGTGAAAGAAGGTACAACACCAGTTGCTCTCATTAAAAGAGGTAGTATTAAAAATCAAGGAAATCAAAGTGGAGAAGAATATATTACGTCTATGCCTGCAAGTTGGCAAAGTCTTGCAACTCCAGGATCAACTGTTGCTGATTATCTTTCTAGATTACCTGCTAGTACTTTGCCTCTTAGTTTACAGCATTTCTTGAAATTTTCGGCAGAAACTATTAAAAGAGAGGCTACTATTGAATCAAGTCCTTTAGGAGCTGATGGCTTAGATGCATCTGGAAGTACTGCATCTGGTGAGCAAGCAGTACAGATTACCGTAGCAAGTGGAGAAACTGCTATTATTCCTGATGTTGTTGAAGAACAGGAACCTGGTACTAAACCTAAAAGAAAAAAGAAATACAAGAAGAAACCTCCAAAACCAAAAAAACCAAAGCCAGGTCAAGTGAGCATAGTTACTGCTCTTGATGGTACAACATTATTTTGTTGTCCTCAATGTAACATGGCTTATCCTGAGAAAGAACTTTTGGAACAACATCTTATTGGGCATAAAATAGAAAGAAGGTTTATTTGTGACATTTGTGGTGCAGGTTTAAAACGGAAAGAACATTTAGAACGGCATAAATTGGGTCACAATCCAGATAGACCTTTTATTTGTTCAGTTTGTATGAAGGGTTTCAAACGAAAGGAGCACTTGAATCTTCATTTTGTTATACATTCTGGACAAAAAACTGAAGTTTGTACTGAATGCGGTAAAGCATTTTATCGTAAAGATCACTTAAGAAAACATGCTAGATCTCATTTGGCAAAACGTATTAAAGAAGATCCTTCAAATATTGCTGATACTTCTCAAAATTCACAACAGCAAACGGATCAACAACAGCAACAAGCAGAACAATTACAACAACAAGCAGATCAATTACAACAACAATCATCAGTATCTGAATTGCAACAAATTCAAATACAAGTAGGCCAAGGATCTCAGGCACAGATTCATCAAATAGCTGTTAGTGAACAGTCTACAGTTGTTCTTCCAACTGCTGCTGAAACTGGTGCAATGGCTATGCTTCATCATCAACAGCAACAGCAGCAACAGCAGCAGCAGCAACAGCAGCAGCAGCAGCAGCAACAGCAGCAACAACAACAACAGCAGCAGCAGCAGCAGCAACAGCAGCAACAACAACAACAGCAGCAGCAGCAGCAGCAACAGCAGCATTAGCAACAGCATACCGCCCCGAATCAACCTGGGCGGTTCTTTCGATTCAATCATCAGCAAGCCAGAGGTCGTGCAAGGCAAGGTGTTCTTGCTGATTAAGTTCTATAATCTCATAGTCAAATTGGTATTGGTGTAAAAAAATTCGTTGATGGTGATTATCGTTGCCTAGTAGTGGTGTTGCAAAATTGAGACATTGTCTGTTGATCTTATTTGATCTTCAAATAAAGATACTTTTACTGACGAGCCGTCGCATTTCAAAGTTTGTACACCATCAGCTTCTTAAGGGAGTTATAGACCAGATTAATGTATGATTAAAATTATTCTGCAAAACGCACTGAGCTGACTGACGAACGAAGTTCGTATGTATGAAGTTTCATTTTGCGTACACGTTATAGCGTACGTGTGAAAAAACAAAAAAAAAAAAGATGATAAAAACGAGTTTATTTGCTCGTTTGATTTGAAATGTTTTTGTCGCTAATCCAGTTCCATGACGCAAGTTAGAATTAAATAAAGAAGTTTATATATACATATACATATATATATATATATATATAAATAAATATAAAAATATATTTTTGAAAGCGCGAACTGGATTCGTCACATAGAAGGCAATCGAGTTTTCGGCTAAAGTTAATTTTTCTTTCTTTCTTTTTTTTTATCATAAATATAAGAAAAGAAAGAAAATACGTAATACGAAAAAATATACAAAGCAAGATGTAAATACAACCAATTTATTGTGCACAAGGAGGGAAAAAAATTGTCGTGCAAATACAAAGCGAGTCCATTTATTTATTCCACTTGTTCTTTACGTAATCGAGATACATAATATAAGATATCATAAAAATCATCAAATGATGACTAATATTTTAAAAAATGCTGCGTTTTGCTAGATAAATGTAAAATTTTATATTTGTATCTACATATTGATTAATTAACGTTTACTTTTATAAAAAAGAATATATATTTTTGGCTTTATTAATATAAATCAATCTAAGAAAAATAGATTTATTACAAAAGTTTAAAAATAATTAATTGAATATTAATATGTCGTTATTTCTGAATTAAATTTAATATTGCAAATTTAAGGTTATCATGAAATACAATTGGCTTTTAAATTTTGTATTTAAATTTAAAGAAAAGAGCATTTCTAAAACCACTATAATATTTCTAGAAATTTTAATAAGTTAGTATAACTTATTTTGTATAGTATTTAACTTGTTTTACTTACTAAACTGATCATTTTTATGAGAAGATATTATAATCTTCTGTATGTTGATCGTACTTGAAAAAGTTTCTTGTATTATCATAATACAATATACATAATACATGCACGACAAAAATACAGCAAAAAGTTGTTGAAAATGAATCCTTTTGATTTATTAATTAATTATAATACATTCAAAATTATTTGAAGAAAACATGTATGTATACAAAAAAAAATAAATACTTTTTATTGTAAGTATCATTATTAAAGGCAGTGGGTATAGCTGTACAAGAAATATAATTATTATTTTATTATATTATTATAGCTATTATCATAATCAGTATAAATAGTCTATAAGTCATTTTCATTGTTACTTACATAAATATTGGAGAAAATAGCTAAAATAAAACATACATTTAATATAACAAATTTTTCTTGATTAACCAATTATAAACTTGTTTGTACTATTGATTCTATATTTTTAATTTGTCAATTATTGATTATAAAATGTTAATATTTAAAATATACTGACGCATTTTAAATAAACAAACTATTAACCAATAAATTGCATATACAGGGGAATTAATAATTTTTTAGATTATTTGTATATTTATATTGATATTATTCTATTAATGGGTGTAAGGATATATTTTCTTTATGTTACTATATATTAAATTCCAATTTTATTAATAAAATCTTCTATTCATTTACAAATAAATTATTCATTACAATAATTTTCTTATTTTGTACTTAATTGAAAATTTTCATATGTTATTTTATATTCTACAATAAATATTATTGTTAGGGATTAATAATTAATTGTTAATTTAACAAAAATATAAAATTATATGATTATATATTATGATATATAACTCGTTAAATTTCGTTTTATACTTTACTCCTTCTGATTGGTGATATTTTCAAGCCCGTGGCTATATCTCTGACTTCTTCTTACTCTTATGCACTGAGAGAGAGAAAATAATGGCAAGTCGCCGAGAGCAATTCGAAGTTAAAACCCCGATGGATTCGGGCATTTTCGCCAGCGCGGTTGCGAGGAGGACCGGGAGAGAGAAAAAATAGTTAAGAGGCTGGCACAGTAGAGGGCGGACGGATGGGGTGGGGGCACCGACTTGAGGGACAGGTGTCAACGGCACACACATAGAGCGGGGAATCTTTTTCGGAGATTCTCGGCTTCGTGAAAATCTTGACCAGGCGAGCACAAGCTGCTAAGTACTAAATGGTAAGGTGATTTTATAATAAATTTTTTGAATTAGTTAACTAACGTTCGTGATGTTCCGTATTCAATACGGCCATTTTCTGCTGAATTTCGTGCGAATTCGGCCTCTGCGTATCGACTAGGTGCCGAGAGGGGAAAGTCTGTCTCTCCCCTCACACTCCATCCCACATATACTACCCATCCCTCTGACCAGATCATCCCCCCTGCGTCCTCCCCCGTTCTCCTTCATTCTTCCCATCCTCTGATTCCCGTTCTCCGCGTCGTCGTCCCTCTATAGCTACCCTTCCCCCGCATCGCGACGATCCTGGCCGCTTACAATATTCGTTTTTATTCGTCTTTTTTTCCTGTTGTACCCTTTTCTATAATCAGTAAATCGTTTGTAATCCTTGTGATACAAAGGTGTACAATTTCGCGGTATTTTCTGTGAAGATTTACGTTTTAGTGTAACACTCGTGCCGTGTAAAAAGGGAAACGCGACCGTTTCCCGTGTGTACTTCCTCGTGACAGACGGCTGACGCAGCAACGACGGTGGCGTGGTGTTCTTGCTTCTTGTGTCTCTCGTGTTGTAAAAATCTGCCCCTACGCTCACTCTCACCTCTCGGAGACCCCCCTCCGAGGAAAGGATTCGATTCCACAGCGAAGAAACATGGGGAGAGGGACGTCGCTGTGAGTAAATACTCGGGCGTCAAGCACGACGCGCCAGATATCTTCGTTCGGTGTGTCATATTTTTGCGAAATATCTCTTTCGTTATTTTTTCTAATGTCGTCAAGAAATTATTTTCATATCTTCGATTTTTTCCCTTGGATGATGGCACTATTTTTATTTAGGCAATTACAATGTATTTCATACACATATGTCACTGATTGACATTTACAATTTATTCAACATTTATTTGTGTATTAGCAATAATATACTATACTAAATTTTAGAAAGGATATTGGTTTATATATAAACTTCTGTAATCTACTCTGTATTTGTGCTCTATAAAGTTTATTAGTATATTTAATTAAATCAAATTTGATTTTTTACAATTTTTCAGATACTTGATTGACGGTTTGCAATGAATTTCCCGCCGTTCGGAAGCCATTTTCCCGGTACTATTCCGAGTATTCACCAGTTCGCAACCGACGGCTCCGGCGGTGCAGGCGGACGTTACGCCAATCATTTTCCCAACCAGCCTCCAATTGGAGTGCCGGTTATGGGAAAGTACCGTCCTGAAAGCAACGGCGTTCAATCTGCTCAGTCACAAGTAATGATGAACAATAAAGCAAATTATCCCAACAGCAATGTTCATCATTATCCAAATGTACCATATTCTCAAGCTCAACCAGTTCAACAGCGGCCCTCTAATTCGCCTGGAATGCCAGAGAAACGGTCGTATCATCAAGTAAGCTCCTTTGACACTATTTTACAGTGTTGCGTGTAGAAGTACTTCATAGAAAATTAAAACTTTTCAGCAAGCAACAGAAACAATAAATCAACAAGATGTTTGCAATCTCCTACAGGATAAAGATAAAACTAAGGAGAAGAAAGCAGACGAGCAACAGCGCAATGGAGAAACAACAACAAATGGTAGTCAACAAGATTATACAATGCATCAACATCATCAACAGCATGCTCATACTCAAACTCCTGCAACTATGCCTGCTACATGGCAATCTTTGGCTACTCCTGGATCTACAGTGGCAGATTACCTCAGTCATTTACCAGCTAGTACTTTACCATTAAGTTTACATCATTTTTTAAAATATTCTGCTGAGAGTATTAAGAAAGAATCAGAAATGGCACAAACTACTTCAGTAGCTGTAGCAACTACGACAACACCTAATATAATGATGTCTCCAAATAATAAAAAGAAAAAAAAGAAGAAGGCTCCTAAAGAAAAAAAGCCACGACCAAAACCTGGAGAAATTCGTTTAACTACAGCTCTAGATGGTTCTACATTATATTGCTGCCCAGAGTGTCATATGGCATATCCAGAACGTGAATTATTGGAACAACATCTTTTAGGACATACTTTAGAACGAAGATTCGTTTGCGATATTTGTGGTGCAGGTCTCAAAAGAAAGGATCATCTTACACGTCACAAACAGAGTCATAATCCTGAACGTCCATACGTTTGTACTGTTTGTTTAAAAGCTTTTAAAAGAAAAGAACAATTAACATTACATTTTGTTATACATTCGGGTGAAAAACGACATGTATGTACAGAATGTGGCAAAGGCTTTTATCGTAAAGATCATTTAAGAAAACATACCAGAAGCCATATTGCAAGAAGGGTAAAAGCTGAACTCAGTCAAAATGCTGGTAAGAATTTGAATGATTTTTATCTATTTTATCTATTTAATAATAAAAAAATAAATAATAAAACTAATAAAATTTATTACAATAATAATATTTTTCTGTCTTTAGGTACACAGCAAAATCAACAACAAAATAATGTTTCAAATATGCAAACCACAGCTGTTACAGCATCATCTGTTCTTTCTGGTGGACATCCAGGACCTCTCCTATCCTGAGCCCCGCCACCAGGGAACTTCCAAGTTCCCCATCCAAATAATATTCTTCATTCACATACTTCTCATCATTCATTGCATCATCATCATTTGACAGCCGTTAATGCGGCGCATCAATCAAGTGTCACGCCACTTGCTACATCCAGCCACTATCAAACGCATGATCTTAGCTTTTTGGGACATGTTAAAGATTTCTGAGAGCAGGGGAAGACCTCAATTAAGAGGTAACAAAACTGACAAATTATGTGGAGCACTCTTTGACAAGAGGAGTTGATTCAATCGCTTTTTTTAATTTCGATTTTAGTAAATTTTCTACGATAACAAACAACTATTCGTGATTCTGCTAACTCTCTATGTCCTAGTACAATAGTGCAAAAACTGTGACAATTATGTAAATTTTTCAATAAAATGCACAGTTTTTATTACCTGTACATCAGGTTTTTGAAATGTAAATCTTATCTTTAAAAAGTGTGCCATATATGTATGTACATGATTAAAAAGAAAAAGAAAAAAATAGAGAGAGACATAGAGAGTGTTTTCGTGCACACAGAAAAGGAAATATATATAATTTTCTCTAGAAGCGTTAGATTAGATCTTGATATAAGAATCTTGCCATACTACTATATGTATGAAAAACAAAACATATTTTTATGAAAGCTTGATGCAAACAAAAAATTATAATATTATCAAGCAAAACTTATTACTCAAAAGAGAAAAAAAAGTATTATAATTTTTTTTAATTCAGTTGAATTGAATAATTCAATTTAATTTAAATTTTTATAGATTTATTTTTATTCAATTTAAAATTGTTGAAAACAAATAATATTTACAAAAGCATAAAATTAGTGCGAATAAAGACATGTATATAAGGATGCAAACGAGTCATCCCACCGATTAATATGTAATGTCTTTCAATTTTTTATTAAGCTAAAAAATATGTTTCTTTCAATTACCAATCTAATGAAATTTTAAATTTATCTAAAATTTTATCTTGATCTAAAAAAATCAGCTATTCATAATTTTTTTATGAAATTGAAAAAATTCTTTGTTTTTAAATTTTGATTATTTAATGTTTTAATGAAATATTATAAAATAATAGCTAAAAAAATGTGGCAATATTTTAGTTAGTAAAAGAGAAAAGAAAATTATTTCGCTTTTGTTTTTATAAGTTCATTTCGTTTATATATAAAGTTGACAGTATTTTATATTTTACAATATGTAGTTCCAAATTTTTGCTTGTATGTGTACATTTATATATAAGTTACGTATATATATTTATATACATATATATTTTACGATTTCATAGAAAATCGTACTAAATCATTCTTTTTTTATATACATAAATTCTTTAGAAGTTTACATCGTTTTTTATATCGTTTTTACATTGTTTTTTTTATACATATTTTTTTTTCGTTAAATCCCTTTAACTTTCGTTGAATACTGATCATGTTAGTAAACGTTTTTCGTTAGTCTACACGTACTTTTGATTTTCTTTGTTTACATTATTATTATTATTATTATTATTATTATTATTATTATTATTATTATTATTATTATTATT
>NW_006263381.1:1108531-1110092 GCF_000469605.1 Apis dorsata
TTATACATATATATTATATTGTAATCAAATAATCGTTAAAAGTTAGTTTTTTAATCTTTTTTTTCTTATTTATCCGTATCGTGAATATGAAATATCCTTGCGGACTGTGATTGTTTCGGACAGAATTGACACTTGTTCAAATTGTCTGACTTGCCTGATATGTTTTTTTCAACTTCTTCCTTATTTAGTATTATTCAGTGTGCCATTTTCTTTCAATTCCCTTCGCCAATACTTTCTTGCCACAAGTATTATTCAATCTATTAGATCATTGATGTCATTCTTTCGTTTTTAATTCTTTTATTAATATTTTATATCTTTAAATATTAAACATTAAATATTAAGTATCTATAAATCTTAAATATTATACCTAATAAACGGTTGAATATATTTACAGTGACGTAAAATGAAGAAAGAAAATTTAGAAGCATAACAATATTAAGATAATTAGGAATATGATATATTATTATAAGAAAAAGTGAAAAGAAAAAAAATCGAAAGCTTCGTATTCGTTGGGAGGACGACGCGTTTCGGCGATCCATTACTGCTTATAAGATAGACTATAAAGTATTTTATAAACTTAGGATATATAAATATAAATAGGATAGACGTACAAATCTCTATCGTTGATATATTTTTTAATTATTCTTCTCATGAATATGACACATACAATTTTCTAATGATCTTCTAAATTTGATTCAATTAAAACTATTTTTTCTTCCAACCGATTTTTTCGCATCATAATTTTAGCTAAAAGTCATACGTTTTAGCAAATAATATGAAAAATTCAGGATTTGTGAGACCTCATGTATAAGGATGTATTAAAAATATTATATATAAAAGCCATATATATATATATGTATATATATATATATATACATATATATATATATACACACACACAAAATTAAAAAGAACGAGCTGTATTAAAATACTCCATCGCCATGTATTTGTAATCATGAAAAAGAAAAAGAGAAAAGAGAGAACAGAGAGTACATCTTAGATTATATGTTTAGGCAATAAGTTTGTATACAAGAAAAAGAAAAAAAAATAAGATTACTACGATATATAAATTGGAAATTAAAAAAAAAAGTGTAAAAGAATATGTGTGTTTGTATGTGAACGTGCATGCGCGCGCGTTGGAATGTATGCATATGTATGCGTGTGTTTTATGCGTGCATATAATATAATCGAAAACATGAGAGAAAAAAAAAGAGCCTGTGAGAGATTAAACAAAAGAAAAAAAAAATGTTGACATGTGCGTAGTTATATATATATAATATAATATAATATATATATATATATATACTGTGAGAAGAAAAGATATCAAATTTTTCCGAAACAGGAAATCGATATGAAAAAAGAAAATAATGAGATAAATAGCTTTACGATTTATTAAAATAAAAACAACAGTGAGCGCGCGCGCGAGAGAGCAAGAGCGAAAGAGAGCGAGAAAGATTTTTCAGAAGTTTGACATGATTTTTTTGAGAGAATTAAACAAATGAGAGGCTCAAGAAGCGGTCTATTTTCAAGAGTAGCCAAAAAAAAAAAAAAAAAAAAAAAA
>NW_006263381.1:1110288-1114847 GCF_000469605.1 Apis dorsata
TAAAACCGACCACTTCGTTGAGAATAGGCATAGTTGGTGTTCCTAGAGAAAAAAAAAAAAATGAGAAAGAGAAACAAAATGGAAGAATAAAATAGTTAATGCGTCTCTAAAGAAGGAAAAAAAAATAATTCTCCGGTGCCTTTGCATAGCGCTGGACTTTAACCGCACCTGCATTTTTCCACCTTATTAAGTCAAAGTCCATGAAAATGGCCTCGTGCATAGCTTTTTTTCGGGACACCTTGTGCTCCTCTCCTCTTTCATCTCCCGTTTGTGACTTTTTTTGCTCGTTTTTATTGCTATACAAATACTCTTTTTTGCGAATAAATTAAAAAGATATGAACAAAAAATGATTCAACGGGCGATCGAGAGAGGAAGAACATGAAATATTTTTTAATAATGCGAAAATGATGCTTGAAAGATTGAAATAAAAGGAAGATGTGTGTTTTTAAAAAGAAAAGAAAACAGCGATTGAAACGAATAGGCAAAAAAGGGAATGGCAGTAAACAGAATAAAGAAATACATTTTTTTTTTTTTGTATTTAGTTTTTTCCGTTTCAATTAAAATATTTTCTGTTTTTTTCCTTCTCTTTTTTTTTTATAATATATATTTTTTGAAAAATAAGAGTCAAGCATAAAAAAGAAAGTTAAAAATTTGTTACTTGGATAGAATTTTTATTTCTGTTTCTCGAGATTAAAACTTCTCTCATAGTGTTATGTATACATTTTGTACTTATTTTTTTTTGTGTATTAAATTTGTGTAGATAATTTTCTTTATCATGAATAGAAAAAAAAAAAATTATAGAAAATTGCCGAAAGTAGAAACTCTGTTTCTCGGATTGAGATGATTAAAAACCATTTAATTTCCATCCTAATTTTAATATTGGCCAGATATTTTTTTTTGTTCTTGTAATCGATAGTAGTGTCTAATGATTAAACAAATATAAATATCGCGTTTTATAGAACATAAGTAGTAATAAGATATAGGCCTTTATTGCCTAATTTGCACGAGCTAAGAGAATGAAAGGAAGAAATTGTGAGTGAGTTGCAAGCGAGAATGAGAGAATGATGAAAACATAACAAAATGATAATAACGGATTGAGTTTGCATAAATCTCATTTTGCAATTTATCTTGAAATTGTGAGAAAAAAAAGATATAAAGGAAACATCTTAAATCTTGAAAAAATAATTCCAGTAAAAATTTATATAATTTGTTTTTACACAGTAAAAAATATATTTTGCGCTCAATTTATTTAATTCTCTATAGATTAGATGTATTCTAATTAATAGAAGGAATATGTCTTAAAGGAATAACTTTTAAAATGAATTACACTAGAATAATATTAAATATCAAACGTATTAAAACATTAAAAATCTTGATCTAAAAGCAGTGTTTTGCTTTAATAACATATTAGGCTATAGAGGATTATACGATTAATAACATTATTATTATTATTATTATTACTATTTTTTTGTATTATTTGTATATTATTATTTACAGCGATACGATTAGATAATCGAATTCTATTTCTGTAATAAGTTTGAAAATAATCATTGCTCGAAATGAAATATTTTATTTATGATATCCTAATATTTTTCGATTATTAAAAATTGTACCATCATTAAAAATCACTTATTTTATATTTATGGATAATTTTAAATGCAATTTCGAGCATTGATTTATAAATAAAATTTATTATTTTTAACAAATAATTTCAGACGTAAATGTAATTGCTCGAACAGGGAAGATAAAGAAAAAAAAATCTAAAAATTTAAAAGATAACAGTTTGTTATAAATCAAACGCGATTCACTGAGAGATATGAAGATGACAATGAAAACCATATTTTTCTACACAATGTCGAAAAAAAAAACTTAATCGTACTAATCCAGAATAGAGCCGAAAACGAATTCGATTTAATAAAATAACCTCGTTGTGAAGAATAATAATTTACTTCACGCACGAGCTACAAATTTCAATTGGTTCATGCAAAAATATAAAGACATGAAAGAGAGAGGAAAAAGTACAATAATGAAACAAGATGCGTGCATTATATTTAGAGAAGAGTCAAAGTATTCTCTCGCGCACTTTTTTCCTTGTAAATACAAAAATTGAAAAAATAGAAAAAAAAGAAAGAAGGATAGATCTAAGGTGAATATCAAGTAAAAATTCACAGCTTTCAAATAAAATAAAATAATGATTTCTCGAAAGATGCATAATTTTTTATAGAATTCACTGAATAGATGTTGATTATTTAACTAATCTTAGACATAATAGACGCAGTACAGTAGAATAATTGTACACGATCCTTTATAGTCTAACTTTATTTTTTTTTCATAGCATATAAATTTAAAAGTTATTTATATATTTAAATTCTGAAAAAAATTTCTATTTTTAATCTCTAACATTAATTTCTTTAAATTAAATTATTATTTATGTATTTCATCAATCAAAGAAAAGAAATATAGTTTAATCGATTATTAATCGTAATAAATCTTTTAAAAAGAATTATTGATAAATAAAGAATAATATAGAGAAGCTAGACCATAAAAGTAAGAAAAAAGTTTTGCATGAACCAACAGGCGCTGTTCTTACGTATACATATTTTATCGGAGAATCCAGCTGCCGCGATTCAGTTTCTCGGCTTGTCCTGTGGACATAATGTGTGTGTGTATGTGTGTGTGTGTGTGCGTGTGCGCATGTGTGTATGTGTGTATGATGTGTATGTATGTGTGTGTGTATTGCGTTTTTTGCGTGAGTCTCTGTGCGCGTGTGCGTAAATGTGATTACCGGTTTTTCAAACAAAGACGTCAGCACAACAGGCGAGTAACGACAGAAGGAAAATATGGAAAGATATACAAATTCCTCGACATAGTACAAAGCATTTAAACTCCTCTTTTTCCAATAGCCTAGGAATATAATAAGTACGCAATTGCACATAAGTCATTATGCGTATAATAGACATCTACCGAGTAGCCGGAGAGTCCGCGACGCAACAAGATAATTTACTCTTCTTTCTTTTAATATTATACTCGATAATATTTTAGGATTATTATAATAATAATACTTTTAATCCTCTGCACTCTAAATCTTATTTTCTTTATGCAATTAAATTTATATCGAAAATTTAAAATATTTGAAGTATTTTAAAATTAATAATAATAATTTAAAATTACATTTTAAAAAAATAGAGGAAATGTATAAGAGAGAATACTGTTAATATTCTTTTAATCATTTCTTTTTTTCTCTCTCTCTTTTTCTTATTATCCTAATTTTTTATTTGGAAATTAAGTGCAAAGGATTCCAACAGATCATATACACAATTAATCTAAAAAGGAATTTTTAAAGAATTTTTTTTGTTAAACATAAACGCAATACTAAAGATCCGTAAGAAAAATATTCTTACAATTTTTTATGAGACTGTAAAGGCTGACGTTTTATAGATTACTTGAAATAGTGCAAGGTCCTTACATTGCGACCGATCAGATATTAGCAAAATATATATACTTTTATAATAGATTAGCCAAATTGTGAATGACGAATATTTTATATAAACCAAATAGAACTTTGAGAATTAATTTCAATGCAGCTTAATAAGAATAAGATTTATCTTAAGTTTGTGAAAACTTAAAGTTTTGGGAATGATATCTCAAACTAAATTGTATTTTCTTCGTTTCCAAAATGTATTTATTAAACATCTTGATTTCTCCATATATTTTTACTATTTAATCATAACAAACCGTATATTTAAAATGCGTATATAGATACTGCCACAATTGCGGTTATTAATAGCTTCAAATTAAAAAAAAAAACAAGAAGCATTTAATATTGACATAACATCAATGAACAATGTTTTTACGAACGAAATTCATTCATTATTCATTTTTGAATCTAAGATTGTGTTTTTGGTTGTGGATTTTCCGGACATCCGATAGATAATAAAAGAGGAAGAAAGGGAAATTATTAAGTCGAATTTATAAATTTATTTTACTTGGATATATGTAGAAGTTATCTTTTGTTCGGATCTACCATATTCCTTTTCTTTATTTATTATTCCTTTTGTTCATTCCTCATCGAAATATTTGTACCGCAGTCTTCCAGGGTACAAAGGAAAGAATAAAATAATACCATTCGTCATTAATCAAAAAGTAAGAGAACAGATGAAAATTAAAAAGAACAAAAGAGAAGAAAAGAAAGAAAAAGAAAAATAGAAAAAAAAAAATAAAAGAAATTATGTATAGCTATGCAAACTCTCTGATGATCTCAGCGTTTTATTTTTGTATAGAATGCATAAGAAACATGTATCTAATCTTCAAGAATGTAAGAACGAAGAAAGAGATACGCAGTTTGAGACAAATGAAAAGAGCAAAACATATGTAGTAGATGAGAAAGGGAAGCGTATAAATGAGGAATGTAGATATAAAAAAATACAGACAGACGAATTTAGGTTGCGAGAATAGAAGTTTAAAGTTTGTGAACGTTTTTTCGGACATTTCCCAATGCTGCTTTATGTAATATCCTATATATAATATATATCTATATATATATATATATATATTAATTG
>NW_006263381.1:1115210-1117781 GCF_000469605.1 Apis dorsata
ATATGCTAATTTTTATTCATAATTCCTTTTTTCTCCTCATCCTGATATTACTTATAAAACAAAGATTGTGATTTTGATTTAATTGGTAAAATTGATAAAAATTCGTATTTTTAATAAATCATATATAATATATAAATTTTTATTCTTAAAATAAATAGAAAACTTTTAAATGTCATTTTTTTTTTAATTATATTTTTTTATAAAATTAAAGTTTTCTAATAGCAAAAATTTTTTGAATTCTGTATCAGGATATAATTGAAAAAAGAACAAATTTTTTTTCAGATTTGAAATATCATAGTATAGATATATGTATAAATAAAATTTCGTGAAATATGTAAATAAAATGTTTTATCCAATTTTATGATTTTATGATTTTATCCTATTTATCTATATTATCTGTATTCTGTATATTCTATTTTATCCTATTTTATCCTATTATATAATAATATCAAGAATAAATATAGACAAAGAGAATAAATTGTGAAAGAAAGACAGAGATAAGATAAAAATTTGGGAATCAGCGCCATCTCTAGATTGCCGCAAATGAAACTCAAATATAGACAAGAAAAACAAATAAAAAGAAGTTAGAAATAGAATAAGAATTGATCATTAGCGTCATCTCTTGTATATTTTTGAAAAGATAATTTTTTGAATTAAAAAAAATATATATATATAAATATATATAAATGTATATAAATATTTTGAATTAAAAAAGATATTTTTGATATTTAAAAATCTAATATTTTTATTTTTTTTTATTACTTGGTTTTTTATTTATATTGTTTTATTTGCTGCATTCTAGAAATGGCACTATTCCCAAATTTTTATCATATCTCTATCTATTTTTTATTACTTGCTCTACTTGTCTATTTGTATTTCACTTGCGGCACTTTAGAAATGACATTAATTCTTGAATTTTTATTCATCTTTATCTTCCTCCACTATTTATTTTTCTTGACTATATTTGCTCTGTAAAATTTATGCATTCAAAAGAAAATGCTGATATCTGATTAATTTTATTTTCTAAAATAAAAATACAAAAATATATATAAAATATATTACGATATATAAATATATAAATATATATATATATATATATATANGATTTGAAATTCGATTCCATGTATTTATATATATTTTATATTTATATTTATTTAGATATATGTGAAATAAGGATTTTTCTTATAAAGTATTATGATTTGATTTGCAACAATTTATAATTTTATGTAATAATGATTTATTAGTTTAATTGCAATTACTACAATTGATAACAAAACGTTGATTTTTTTTAAACATGTTTTGTATAATATATCCGATTATGTACACCTTGGAAGCATTACATAATAAGCCGATATATATGATCGGTTTTTTTTTGATAAATATAAATAATGTACAAGAGCAATTTGATGTAACATTTTATGTGTAAATATGCGTATAATATATAATGCATTACTATAATACATGTTATACGCGTATTTATACATTTGCATATAACACACGCATGCACTAAAACGCACACATACATTGACATTCGCGCAATGTAAAACTGTAGTATTAAATTATTTAACATAACATATCTTTATATTCATTGCAAGATCAAACATTAAGGAACATTGCTAAGATTTTTAAAAAATTAGATCAAATATATTTACTATATTATTTACAATTTAAAATATATAGAATAAAAATATATAAATAAAAGAGAAAAGCTAAAAATTACATTATAATTAATATAACAGATATAAAATATTTATTTTTTATTTTAAAATTTTTTTTACTTTTTGTTAAGTATATAACTTTATGCAATGTTCCTTTCTAGTTAGAGCTACAAAATGTATTTTATTGATTATAAACTATTTTTAATGTTAATTTTATATTTCCTTTTCATAAATAGTGCAAAGATAGATGTTATGCTGTTTCTCTTAGGCACATGATCCAAGATGATTGATACCGTTATTTTAGCAGAAAACAAAATCATGTATTCTTATTTTTTTTTTTACATAATAAATATATAAATTTAAATATATATTTTTTTTAATATCTTGAGCATAAAAAAATTATTTATGTATTGTATTATAAAGTATTTATATTATTTTTTTCTTAAAAGAAAAAATATTTAAAAGCTGATTTTTCAAAGGCTTTAATTTAGAATACAGTAAGATATATTTCTTCTGTTTAAATTTGAAACTAAAAATTCTATTTTTAATCTATTTTTCCTTATTTTCATATTTCAGACATTATTTTAAAAAGTTAAAAAAAAAATAATAGTTCCTGGTTTTCATATCCAGTTGTAATTTATATATAAAAGCTTCTTAAATAATTTATATAAATATATTTTTTAAATAAAATTATTTAAAGTATCTAAATATATATATTATATTTCAAAGAACTGCTCTTAACAGGTACATTCTTACTTTAAGAATATTGTGCATATTAGAGGCATATTAAAAAGAGAAATATAAAATTTACAGAATTATTTTAGAGCCTGTTTGTCTTCTTTTGCTACATATAAATAGCATTTTCAGATTAATACATATATATATATATATATATATATATATATATATATAT
>NW_006263381.1:1118055-1122863 GCF_000469605.1 Apis dorsata
AAATTCAGAACAATTAACAACTATTCTGTTATATCATGAAAATGTCTCTGATAAAGCTCGCTGTATCAATCTCTTAAATTTAAATTGCCTAAATTATAAAACAACTTTAATAAGATAAAAATGTATTAAGTTCTTAAAATAGAAAACGGAGGTGGCCCAGTTTGTCTCATCATCATTGCAAAACTACTTAATCCTTCATCGCCATTATTATGACTATTTTGATTATTTTGTGAACTATTTAGATTTTTATTTCTACTACTATTATGACTTTGCAAGTGTTTTTTTAAATGATCCTTTCTATAAAAAGCTTTGCCACATTCTGTACAAACTTGATTTTTGCTACCAGAGTGAATAATCATATGACGTGCAAGATGTTCATTGCGTTTAAATGCTTTGCAACACATATTACACTGATAAGGCCTATCTTTATTATGTCCTTGTTTATGACGATCTAGATGTTCTTTGCGTTTTAAACTTGCACCACAAATATCACAGATGTGGGGTCGTTGTCTATGATCCTCTAAATGTTCATGTAATGCTTCTCTGTCTTCAAATCTATATGCACATTCTGGACAATGATAAATTAACATACCTGAAATTATTAAATATTTATATCAAAATTTATAATACATATTTTTAGATATAAAAAAAAGTATAAAATATATATAACTTATATTTTCTAGATTTACTAGATCTTTTTAAATTTTTTATATTTACCATTGATATGTTGTGGTTCAACTTCAAATTCAATTTTCGGTCGAATTTCTTGACAATTATGAGTTGAATTATTGCTATTTTCTTCATATTTAGTTACATATGGTAAACCTAATGTACTAGAACATCGTGCTAAATATTCAGAAGTAAGTCTAAAATCTATTTGTAATGGATCAGTCATGGTTGCTGCATCTACTTTTTGAATAGTCTGTGTACCCGAAGATTGATGAGATATTTGAGAACATGTTTCCTTATTTCCACAATTATTTTCATTTCTATTTTCATCTGTATGTTGAGCATGTGATACTGGATGTCCAGAATATGTATATCCAGTCATATTAGGTTGATTATGTTGATGATTGTGCATTTCAGATGAATATTTTATATTACGTGTATCATAAGCCATTTTTTAATATGTAACAAAATAAATTTGTTTATCATTTGCCTATAAATATAAAAATAACGTAATAAAAAATCAACAAATAATGATAAATATAAAAATATATATTACAATTAAAAAAATAACAACTAATACATAACATAATCTTATTAAAAAAAATTGCATTTATAATTTAAAAGAGTTTCATTTTTCCATTTTAAAAAACTGAATAAAAATATTTTATTTTTGTAATTTCTTAAAAAGATTTTGGTAAAACTGTGAATAACATATTAGTTTGAATATGAAAAACAATTTGAAAAAATTCACATATGAAGACAATTTTATCGTAAATTCAACGTAAATGAGATCGTAATGAGAAATTTTATTGAGCAGGTCAGGATAAGTGTCACTTAGCATTAAATATTTTCGAAAATTTTAAATATTCTTAAAAGATATTAAAATAATTGAAAAACAAAACTATTTATCAATATTATATACGTGAATTAAATTTACTCACCCCCTAGGTACAGAGTCAGTCGTAAAATGAGCACGTCACTGATCACTATTTGTTTGTATTGAGCTTGGCCATCTTTACACATCAGCTGCTATACAAATTCCGAGTCCTTCTTCTAACTGGCTATTTATTTTACAAAAATATGTGTGATTCACAAAAAAATATTTAGACGCTGCCATAATTTTGATTTTTATGTACTGTATTTGAAGTAAACATATATAAAACAACAAAAAAATTTGTAATATGTTAAAAAATATATTAAAATATAATAAATAAATATTTAAATGTCAAAAAATAAAGCTTTTTTCGATAAACTTTAAAAAATTTTTAATTTACATATATGAGCTATTATAAATTACTATAAATATTAAAAAAATATCGAAAAAAAATCGAAAAATTTTTGCATTATAAATATATTTGAACAATTTACAAATTTAGTTAAAAAAATTAATATATATATATATATATATATATATATATCATGATAACGTATGGTTTATTTATTTATAAAAAATTATCAAACTGATTATACGATTATAATTATAATTAATAGCAGTATATTTATTTTGCAGTATATTTATTGTATTCTACAATTTCATTTTGAAATATAAATGTTAATTATATGATATAATGCTCGCAATAGAAANCTCTCTTTTAAAATTAAAAATATTTTAATGATTAGTTTTTAAATATTTACGATAATGATATTATTTTTATTTAAATTTAAATTTTTTTTATTTAAATCTTATTTAAATTTATAAACGATAAGACAAAATATGAATGCATTTTCATAATGATAACATTTTGCAGTAAATAAATTAATATTTCAACAATTTAATTTATTTTTTTTATATAACAATAAAATATACGGAAGTATATTTAATTATAAAATATAATAATAAAAAATTATAACAACTTTATAAAATTTGTAACTTTAATAATTTAAAATAAAAATCGAAATGAATTTTTTTTTCAACAAAAAATTGATGAGAGATGTAAATATAGGAGATGTAAATATATATATGAAAGTTAATGTAAGTACACATAATGAATCATGTGTTTGTATATTTAAACTTATTATGTACAAGGATTATATCATAATAAAACAACGATTATATAGTTATATACGTATTTTGTCTATAAGAACTCGTAACATTCGTATATATAATATATGTTGATCACATGATCGCGATGTGATCATATGTAACAAAATTTAATCGTAAATTCGCTATTCTCTTTTTCTTTTATGTCAAGAAATAAAGAAATAAAGAATAAAAGTGTATATCCAATTCGTAAAAATTGATTCGAAATATGAATATTTCTTATTCCAAATATATTTAATTACAAAGTATATGGCATTTAAGATCTTTTATATTTGCAAATATAGAAGTAATTATATTATAAATCAATAAAGATCAATAATATAAAATAAAAATGTAAAAGTAATGACGATGAGTTATTATCGCTTGTATTTAATAAAATATTTATTTATGTTATTATTGAAATGCAATTTCTGCAATATACTCGTAAAATATTTTTTTAATGAAACAATGAAAAATAATAAATTAATATTCGTTTGAGCTTTGGCAGACGCTTGCGAACAATAGATTATCTTTGTTATCAGTGTTCAGTATCAGTAAATAACAAGTGTTCAGAAATATTTAGAGCATACAACATAATATCTCAAATGATAAAATTCTAATCATATCACAAAAACCAATAAATCAATTTTATTCATATATTTTGTGAAATAAAAATGAACATCTTATGAAATACTTAGACGTTGAGCAAAGATATTTAACACATATACCAAAATTCAAAATTTAAAAAATTTCAAATTTTATAAATATCGTGTTAAATTATAATTGTTTGTATTATTTTTATCTCGATTCTTTTTTGTGTTTTTCATATTTCACATCTTTTTTTAAAATATATTTAATATTATAATATTATATATAATAAAATAATAAAGAAAAATATAAAATAATATAAGAAAAATATTTTCTTTAAAAATAATATAATTTTCAATCAATGCTACAAGTTATCATTTTCACATGGCATGGAATATGTTATTGAAATTATTTAAAGTCAATTATAATACGAGTAACAAAGGAACATATCTTGCATATAAGTTGTAATTTACTACGAATAAATCCGACAAAATAAAATTTATAATTTCGTTACGTTGTTGTATGAAATAATATGCTCTTTTTTTTTTTCTTTTCAAAGAATATCATTTTATGTAACGCAATATAATTTTATTATATCTCAAATTTTAGGAGACATTGGAATACACGTGAATAATAATAAAGTATATGGTAATAATACAGTCTCAACATCATCTACTTTCGCGGTTCATGAAAAATCGAAGATATTATCGGCGTGCGGATCAGCTACGTGTATACATGTGCAACAGCATCTTTTTGTTTCAATATTAAATAAATAGTAAATAAATCTTGATAATTCTTAAGTCTATTCGGATCTCATTATTGTAATGAATATTCCCGAAATTTGATCAATATTCGTTTTTCAATTTTGCGAAGAAATATGAAATAAATAAATATTTTTTTGGAATGTTTTTTAATCATGTTTGTTATTAACAATGAAGATTTCTCCGATAAGCTTTAAAAAAAAATGAAATGTATTTGAATCAAAATATTATTTTTTCAAAAAATTCAAATCCATTTTTTACAAATTTTTTTTTCTTCGCTTTTTTTAGTCAATCATAATCTAACATTTTCTCAAGTTTTTTACAGTTTGTCGTTTCGTTATTTTATGATTTAAAATAAAAATGTCGAGAAAATTAGTTGCAATGTGATGAAAATTATATCTAATAAGAGATAACATCTAAATGAGAATCTCGTTCTCAATGATACAAAAATCGCGTGAAGGAATCTCCTCTATTCGAATTCCATCTTTTCGAATGACGATTTTCTACAATGTTCAGTCTCTCGGAGAAATTTTTTTACCGAAAATACGTACATTTATATATACTTATATAATTAATATGATATACGTTGTTCAAAAGTGCTTTTTTGTTAATTACACAAAGAACAAAGTTACATTACGCGACATTTTTTTTTTTATTAATACTATCTACTGAAGAGTCGCGGACATAAAATTAACAAAGCATCACTACAATTCCATCTTCTTTTTTTATCTTATGTTTCTCGAATTTCTAAATGTATATATATATATATA
>NW_006263381.1:1122984-1125476 GCF_000469605.1 Apis dorsata
ATCGCGCACCATTTAGGGGATTAATAATTTGAATAATTAATTATACATAATTCAAGTAGACATTTACATATATAGTTTATCACATATTATTTTTCTTGTGAATCTTAACAATTTTGGATATGGATTATATTAGTTTTATTTATTCAGGTATGTCTATGTGACATCCTTAACGATGTTATCCTCATTCTCGACAATAATATTGAAAATCGATTTTTTTTATTTTCATAAAGTATACTTTCGATGAAAATGTAACAAACAAAATATTAAAAATTAAAATTCTTTGTATAAAAAATATAGGATTAAAAAAAGATAATATTCGAAATTGATAATAAGGAAGAATATCATAATATTAAAATATTATAATAATAAATTATAATATATATATATATATATATTATATAATATTTATCATATATAATATATATAATAAACATATTTAATAATTACAGCAATAATTACAATATTAATAATTACAATTTAATATTACGTCTGAAATAAAATATTTTGTCGAGAATATTGAAACAACGTAAAAGAGTGTAATGATATTGATTATTAATAAATAAATTCATATTGGATATCTATATTCTTATAATTTTCCATGATGTCCTATTATTTCAAACGAATCAATACGATACGATAAATTACCAAAAAGAAGTTTGGCATATTTTGCATATTTGTTCACTTTACACACCTGTACATTGGTAACAACAGTTTTATTAACGTTCTTATCAATAATAATATTAATAATTTCTTCGTACTTGCATTATTCTAATACAATATTATTGTTAGAACTTAATGGACGAGTATATTTTTTTTAATTTTATCAATTTTGATAATTCAAATATTTTATTTTCTTATTCTAAAAATTATATCGAACAAAGATTAAAATAAAGACGAAAAATAAAAGAATTTTTTTATACATTTTTTTAAAATTTTTACAAATATTCTATTGAAATATTAATATAAACTATTGAAATATTCATTATAAATAAATATGATTTATACATGCTCATCGTCCTTTAAGAATTAACAAAAACAAAAAGAAGGGAAGCCTTTTCTATTTATATATGGTCTAAACATGTCACAGTCACATTTCCTAATGCATTCCAAACACTCTATCCAATAGTGTTTGCGTATATACTTCTGTTTATCTCATGTATTTGTATACTTTTACTAAAGTATTAATTTTTATTTTAATACATTCACGTTGTAATATATGTAACAGAATGTGTCAAACACATCTGAAGAAAAATTATAAAATTTATCGAATTTTATTTCCTCCATTGTTCCAACTTTTTTTCATTATAATTAAAACTAACTCAAATAAATATTTTTTAAAAGTTTAAAGGATACAATTTATAAACAAGATTTATAGAAGAAATATATAAGACTTATTTTTTATAATTTTGTGATATACATTTAAAGTATGATATACATTAAAAAAATTTTTATATTAAAACATATATTGATAGTATTATTATTTTAATAAAAATTACAAGTTAATAATATATGATATAATAAATTATTATAATTATTCAATTGATAGCAAAAAAAGACTAATATTAATTTGTGAATTGATTAGATCTGTTTCAAATAAAAATATTAAAATGAAAATATTTAAACGTAATTGCAAAACAAAATTATTTAAGAAATTTTAATAATAAGAAAAGAACACGATGATAAGTAAATGATATGTCGTTGGAAATATAGTTGGGACAACCGAAGATTAATTCGACTCTTTGGTCGAGGCCTTCTAAATTATTCGAATTAAGCGTGACAATAGATCATTTGATTCACTCCAATGAAAGTTTGTCTGGCAAATCTTCAATTTTCGCAAATTGCTACTTATTTGCCATTGTGATATATATATGCATTTAAAATGCATATGATGTATGTAACATATATAATATACATATAAGCTTTTAAAAGCAATAATATATTATATATACAATAATTTATGAAGAATATATAATATAATACGATTTTATAATCATTTATTTTTCTTTTTCTTCACTGGCAAATGATATATTGTCAACGCCTTTATTACTTTATGATATAATTAATACATTGCCGATAATAATAATAATAATGATGGTAATGACGACGACGACGACGACGACGACGACGACGACGACGACGACGACGACGACGACGACGACGACGACAATGACTATAATAATAAAAATGATGATGATGATGATGATGATGATGATGATGATAATAATAATAATGATAATGATAATAATGATAATGATGATGATGATGATGATGATAATGATAATAATGATAATGATAATGATAATAATAATGATAATAATGATGATAATAATGATGATAATAATGATAATAATAATAATGATAATAATAATAATGATAATAATAATGATGATGATGATGATAATAATAATAATAATAATAATAATAATAACAATAATAACAATAACAATAACAATAATAATAATAATAATAATAATAATAATAATAATAATAAT
>NW_006263381.1:1125664-1132369 GCF_000469605.1 Apis dorsata
GTGGTAGTAGTGATAGTAATAGTAGCAGTAGCAGTAGTAATAGTAGCAATAGCAGCAGCAGTAGTAGTAGTAGTAGTAGTAGTAATAGCAGTAGTAATAGTAGTAGTAATAATAATTATGAGAACACTATATCATAATAACATAATTATCATAATAATTATCATGAAGTAATATAGACAGTAATATATACAGCCTATGTAACATGTTGTCGTTGTAAAGTTATATAATAATAAAAATAAAGATAAACGCGGCCCTTTGTATTTGATTCGAATACCATGCTATGCAGGATTTTC
Organism: Apis dorsata; assembly: GCF_000469605.1. NCBI lineage: Eukaryota > Metazoa > Arthropoda > Insecta > Hymenoptera > Apidae > Apis > Apis dorsata. The sequence goes on from NW_006263381.1 coordinate 1,125,958, forward strand.
GATGACAAACATGGAACTACGCTTTTTTTGAACACCTTATTTCTTTAGGACGTAGACCAAAGGTTGAATCAGACAACATTCTCACAAACATTATAAAACGGTTCACTTACATTACTCAACATAACAAATATCATTTTTTATTATTTGCACCTTTTATTCATTTGCTCAATAAATTCATATTCTATTAAACAAAACAAAAAATTTCATTTTGTTTTCATTATATTTTAATACTATTTAAAGAAACATAAAATTTATATCTTAACTTGTGATTTCTTTTTATACACAATAATAACATATTGAAAAGCTTACTATTATAATAGTAATATTTTTTAATAATATATCATATACATTTCTATCTACTAATATTTATATAACCAGAATTTATTTTTTTATATTACTTATTCAATTTTGGTAAATATTAGCGAAGACAAGTACCGAATTTGAATATCATGCATAGGACATTATTTATAGTACAAACCAAACAAATAAAAATATTATATTCCGCTGCTATTCGCAAATGTACAGATGTATATTTTATATATATATATATATATATATTATATATATATAATGATATATGCATTTTATATAATGATGTTCAGAATCATTCATCTGCTCAAATGATAATCATTTATATTATTATTCCCCTCCCTTTGAACTCACAAAATACAAGTACATAACATTTTTTATTGTCAATCCAATAATCTGCCATTATTTTGTTTTTATATGCTAATTTAAGTTAGCAATAGTGTACAATCACTACGAATATATAAGTAAATGTCATTATCTTAGAATTCGATATTGCAAGGCAATGATTAATCTTTTCTTTTTCTCCTTTTTTTTTTTTTTTTTTACAAAATCATCTCTGTGATAAACTTAGAGTGTCGAAAAGAGCGCATGATTTAATATAACTTTTTTTTAAATTTTTGTATAGCATTTAATGCATCGATAGGTTTAAGAATATAATTCAATATTTGTCTTGTATTGAATGAAAATCGAATAAATCAAAATTTAACCAATCTTATATGCGATGAAATGTATTTTGATTTTAATAATTAAAATATTTATAGATTTTATAGATTGTTGAAAACATGTATATCTGATCAATTTCTATTTCTGTTTCTTTCTTTTTAAATATTTTTCGTTAATATGTCACAGCAATTATGATATACTAAATAGTATTAAAAATAAGCATTACATTATCTTTCATAGCCTTCATTAGCACAGATCTTATAATCATTAATAATAACTTAACATATCATATGCTCAGTTCTGATTTTGTTATTAAGATTCGTAAAATCGTTGTGCCCGAAAAAATATACATGTATATATATATATATATGTTTCAATTTAATCAAATAAATTGAAAAAAAAAATATTTTACCGATAAAATTTATAATTTTCCAGATTTGTCTTGTTTACTTAGTTCAAGAGCTAAAGCTAATTCCGCTTCTTCTTGTTTTTTGCGTCTACGCCTTTCTTCTTCGGTCTTTAAACTTTGTTGGGATGCCCAAACAAATTGCTCTTCTTCGCTTAATGTTAAAGGTGTATTACTGCCATTCCAAATTTTACCAATTTCGCTTTTCGATTTTTTATCATTAAAACTAGAACTTTTAGATTTATTGTGTGCTAAATCTTGTCCGTGTCTTCTAGTAGATTTTTCATTCTTAGTAGAAAATGCTTCATCTATATCGATCGTTTTTATTTTGATATTTGAAAATGCATCGGATTCAATGGTCTTTATATTTCGGTTGTCATCAGAAAATGCTTTCACGAAATCAGTATCGAATTTAGCATTGTCTTTATCAATCTTGTTTTTAGTGAAAGATAAAGTATTTGAGAAATCAGTATCAAAGCTTTTTGTAAATGAATTTTTACGCGAAAGTGCTGAAATTGTTCCATAACTAAATGGATCTGCATTGCTTGCCGTTGTTTCATTTTTATTTGCATTGAAATCTTCTGTATCGTCGGCGAAAGGATCTGCTATATTAAAAAGATCTTCATATCGATAGTCTCTGAAGGGATCTTCCGTGAAGTCAGGCAGCTTTGAAGTTACCGTTGATACTGTATGTGTTCTGCTGGTTGGTCTGGGTGGTGCCGTACGATTCAGTGTTGGTTCCGGCTGAAGCATGTTTTTTTCAGTGGTCAATTTTCGTTTACTGAAAAGGCAGAAAGAATATCGCAAAAACCGCTGATTATCATCAAACTGCTGGTCCATACATGACTGCTGTTGAATATTAAAATATATCGAATTGCAAGTAAAATATTCAAAATATTCGAGTTGATTTAATTTTATTATAAAAATATGAAAAATTATATTCTATAATAATATATATATTCTAAAATGTTTTATTAAATTAATCCATTCCTCTTATATATTATATATAATAGTAATAAATATATAAGAAATTCAAAAGACAAAAAATAAAAAATAAAAAAATGAATAATTTTTACGAATAAAATATTTAATATATAAATAATATTAAATAATAACATTAATAATTAAATAAATTAAATAATATGTAAAACATAATTAGTAAATTAACTCGAATATTTTATATAATTATTTAAATATATAGTGACTACAAAAAATATTTATATATGTATTTAATTTTCAATGAAAGATTTTCTTAATATGTGCTTTTCATTCGTATAGTATTAAATTGTTGTAATGATATAAAATTTTGCTAATGATATGAAATTATTTGGATTTAATTAATTGTACAAATATTTTTTGTGAGTATTATAAATAATTAAATAATATAAAAATTGTCATGCAGTATCATAAAAAGAAAACATAATACTGAAATAATTAGAACAAATTAATTTGTAGACATCATGCTCCAGGAGCCAGGTCAATGAATAAACTGAAAATTGTGCAGCTTCTACCTAAATATAAAACAAAAAATATATATAATTAATCTTTTTCTGATAAATGTATTTTACAAAATTATATTGTAATATATTGAAATGATGCATTATTATATATTATATATTAAATGTCTTTCCAGAAATGTAAATAATTATTTTTTATATTATTATTTAAACAAATATTTTATTTAAAATTATATTTTACTCATGTCAATATATTTTACTTTGCATTAAAAATAATTATATTTAAAATATACAGTGAACAATATATAACATACTAGAGATTGACAAATCTGGGGAAGGAAAGGATATGGCCAGGAAGATATATGGGAACACTTAAACAAAAAAAAAAAAAAACAAAGAAATCATTATAATTAAGAATGCCAAAAAAAAAAAATAATTGTTCTACTATTATTATTATAATTATTAAAATAAGAATATAATTTTCAACAATATTATGCCAAACTTGAAAATTTGAAAATACATACCTTGGAATCAAAATTAGCAAAATCTGCAAATCCAGTAGATGTATTAAAATTATTGCTGTTATTATTATCCATAATTCCTTGCTGAGTAGAGAAAGCATTTGCAAAAGGATCAGGAGTAGGAGAAGGAGTAGGTGGTGCTGGTGCTGCTCGTAAAGGACCAGTAGGTCCTTGAGCTGGTCTTGGAGGTGCTGGTCGTGGTGGTGGTTGTTTTGCTTTTTTTGGAGGAAGAGCAGGACTAGGACTTTCAGGTCGAGGTGGAGCATGAAGATTTGCAAATGGATCATCTCCAAATGGATCTTTTGTTGCCTAAAACAAAAAGAACTAATAAATGAATCAAATAAATATATTTTATATAAAATTTCTTTAATGACTTACTGTTGTTGCAGAAATAGTTTTAGTATCAGTTCTTTTTCCATCTCCAAATGGATCAAATGGATCTTGCTTTGTGATATTGTTATCATCAAATACACTAAATGGATCAGCTGTGAATCCTCCCTATAATTATGAATATAAGAATATTAAATTATATTATTTATTATATAATTTATATATATAATTATTTAAATTAAAAAATCTTACAGTGATATTTGGGGATGAAAATGCATTTCCAAATGGATCTGGTGTTGATGCATTAAATGCTTCTGCAAAAGGATCTTGTTCAAATCCATCTAATGTTTTTTCATTTGTTTTAGAAAAGGAAACGTTTTTCTTATTTTGAATTTTGTCTTCCTCATTTGTCTTTTCATATCTATGGATTTTTACATAAAAGTAATGAAATATCATTATAACAATTATATATATATATATATACAGTTAAAAATAGTATTTATATATATATACATACTCTAAATTTTCAATTTCAGGATTAAATTGCAGACTAGTATCAGGTACAAGAGTGGCATCTCCTGCTGCAAGTGCAGAGTCATAAAGTGCAATTGCATCACTCATTTGACGTTGTTGTTCTTGTAAATGAGTAATTTTTGCTTTTGCTTGACAAATTTGCAGCTGAGTATCCTGTAAATTTTTAGTAAGTTCGTTTAATTGGTCCCTGCTTTTATTTTGCTGTTGTTCTAATTGCTGCTCTTCTTGTCTCAAGCCTTCTAATTCTTGTCGTTTAAAATTCAGTTCTTCTTCTTGAGTACGCAATACTGATTCTTGTTCTTCTGCTTGTTGACGTAATTTATCAACCTATTGTTAATAATAAAATATATAAAAATTAATTCTTTATAAAGAAATTCTTTTAAAAGAAGAAGAATTATATATATTTAAAAATTTTCATTCTTTATAACTTATATATAAAAATATGTTTGTATAATATATTACTTATATACATATATGTATGCATTTAAGTAATATATATACAATTTATGAATTAAGTATCTTTATATATGTAATTAAATAAAATTTATTTTCATTTATATATAAATAGATTTATACATTAAACACATATTGTTAATAATGTATAACATACTATAATAATGTTACTATTATTAATACATGATATATTATTAAAATCATTTATTAAAATAAGAAAATATTTTATTAAATTATATTAAATTAAATATAAATATTAAATTACATTATATAATGTTTAAGACTCAAATCTAGTACAAATCTAGTAATTTTGATTAAATTTAACAGATAAATTTATTTTAATAAGTAAAAAATCTTTTCCAGATTGGAGTCTTAAATAAAGAATTACAAATAAATATAATTTTTTTATGACAATTTATGCTATAACTAATTTACCATGCAATACAGCAAAGCACTAGCATTAATTATACAATGTAAATAACAAAATAAAGCATTTTTAAACTGAGATATAATAATAAGATAGAATAAATCATTTTTTTATATTTTGTACATGCTTACATAGATATAACTAAAGTTCCATATAATTTGTATATATTTTTCTATATATGATTAAAATATAAAATAAAAACATGAATTGATTTTATTTTAAATATTTTTAATTTCATTGTTACTATTATAAGAAGCTATGCTAACTTTATCATATTATTTATTAACTAGTACTAAAGAATTGTAATTTTTACTTCATAGAAGTAAGAAATAAAATCTGCATATTACAACCATACCTGTCTTTTATTAAAAGTAACAATTTTTATGTACCTTTTTTTGTTCCTCATGTATCTTCTGCTCGATCTCACTCAAATCTTTATCTACTTCTGTCTTCTACAAGTCAAACATAATAAAACTAAATCATAATGAAAAATCTAAATATATTACAAAATAAAATAAGAAATAAATTGATAAATATTTATCTATCATAAAATATAAATTATATTTATATAAAAAAAAAATCGTATATATAAAAATAATAAAAAAAATTAATTATAAATTAATAGAAATAATTTTAAAAATTATATAAATTGTAAAATATAATAATTATAATTAATTATATTATAAAATATAAAAAAATATATAAAATACTAAATTTAAGAAAGAATTTTCATTCAATTTCTTTATGTTTCTTTCTGATTGTTAACTATTTTGTATAATATTTATTAAAAAATATAATGTAATAAAATAATATACAATATTAGATTATATTATTAAACCTTAATTTATCAAATAATAATTTCTAAGTTATAAAAATTGTAATACATTTAATTATTTACATATTTTAACAAAAGCATTATATACAAGTCACAAATGTACATTTCTAATGTCATATGAAAGCAAAGCTATACATTCAACAAGCAAATAATCTAAATGTATCATATTACAATTTTATTTACCTGAGCCTTCAAATCATTCAATCGTTTTTGTGCTTCACCTTTCTGATTCTCCAATTGTTTTAACGTAGCAGCCAATGTATCCAATTCGCTTTGTAAACTTTTAATTTCACCATTCTTTATTTTTATATCAGCTTCTTTTTGTGCTATATCTTGTTCCATACTTTGCCTCTCCTTTACAAGTTCTGCTATATCTTTACTTATCATGTCCAATTCTGGATTTGAATAACCAGATACATTATTGTTTTCCTAAAAATTAAAGTGCATTTTATTTAAAAAAAAAAAAAAAAAAAAAAA
>NW_006263381.1:1132577-1143498 GCF_000469605.1 Apis dorsata
TATAAAATTATATGCATGAATGAATAAATATTTTATAAATATATTTTGCATCTAAGAAACAAAAATAAGTAAACTAAAATTTAAATATAATCTACATTTTAAAAATGTATTATTTATATAATCATATTACATAAAATAATTAAGACACTCATATCATATTTATGTTATAATATTAAAATATTTTTTTATTAATATATTTCTTTACAATAAATGAAATATTATATTAATTATAAAAAATGACTAAATAATTTAAATTCTTCTTATATGTTTAACATATTTTTCTATTAATTAATGGTAAAAAAAATGAAATTTCTTTTTTGCTAGAATTTATTAGCGAAAGCTTATTTATAATTTTCCGATCTATTATATATCTAATATTAGATCAATTTATAGAAATAAAGGTACTATCATTCAGTGTATTCATTATGAATTCTTCTATATATTCGCGACGAGTCTTAAACTTGATTTTTCGAAGATCATCTGTACCATACAAAGATTTTAATTTTGCTTTTCTTGCTTCTGTTTGTAACTGTTTTGCAAATATAACATTTTTTGTTTTTTCTTTTTTCAAAATAGCTGTAGGTGATTTATAATTTATTGAAAGAGATACAATTTTTATACAATCTCTCATATCCAAATTTTTTTCTTTTTTTATGCATAAGGACATGCCCAATCTTGCATTTAAATTATGTTTACAATCTTTTGACATATTTCTTAATTTCAATATAAAAAATTAAATAAATATATAAAGAATTGAAAATCGAATATCAAGCTTCATTTGGAATATTATAAAACAAACTACTATGCATTTAAAATTGCTGTTATATTTATTGTATATAGTTTTTAATTTTACAATAGCAATAAATTTATGGAAAAAATATAATCAAATTCGTAAAAAAATAAGTCAAGTATTGAATAAACAACAAGGTAATAATTTTTTCTTAATAATTTCTTCTCAATAAAAATATAATAAATTTTTATTTACATAAAGGGAGTGACTTACTTCTTGATATTAATGAATATGAATATCCAAAAGCAAATGAAACACTTAGAAAAATACACAAAGAGTTATGGCAGGAATATTATAAATGTTTAAAAGAAACATATAATGAAATTGGACCAGAAAGAATTATGTATCCAATAACTTATGAAGTTCTAATAGGAACATTAATCACGTATGTATGATGAAAAAAATTTTATATTATTAATTTTTAATAATAAAATGATTAAATATAAATATAATAATTAAATAATAAATAATAAAATATAAATTTCAGACTAAAATGTCAAATATGTATATCTCCAATTGAAATATATACTAGCAATAATATAGAATGGTATTTTAATAATACTGCTAATAATGAAACAAATAGGCTTATAGATGAAACAGACAATATATTTATTTCACCAGAAGATAGAGCATTAATGATACGTAATATTAAGGTACAAATTATTAGAAATATTTTTATTACATTAACATGAAAGCTTTTTTTAGTCTGATCAAGCTGGTCAATATTGGTGCAAATTTAAAGATACAATATCAATATATTATTATATATCTATTGATACTGATCTTGAAGGAATAAGAACTGTATATCCTACAACAGCACCTAACATGCTTCATGCAATGCCACAAGAGATTATTCCAGAATATAATTTAAATATTTATACAATGTGGACTAAATGGTCTTTATGTTCTAAATGTAATGCAATTGGTAAAAAAATACGATATGGATACTGCACTCTTTCTTCACATGAGCAAATTATTAAGAAAAATGTAATAGAAGAAAAACAGTTGGAAAATCATAAAAGACAAAGTACATTTTTTCTATTACTACATAATAAATATTTATATTAAAAAACCTAAAATAACATTGATTTATAATATAATAATATTTAGCTATAGATAAAAAAAATGAAACAATAGAAACAGTTCAAAATCAAATTATAAATGAAAGTGTGAATAATAAAATCAAAATAGTTTTACGTTTATTTAGAAATAGAATACCATGTAAAAGTAAATATTTACCAAAAGCTTTGAATATTTCAAAAATCAATGATAGAAAAACAGAAATTATGGTGCATTATTGCAAAGTATTATTAAATATTAAAAAAAAATTTTATGTAATATTTATATATCATATATATAACTCAAATATAAATAATTTGTTAACAGGTAAAATGTTCAGAGAATATAATATTTGAAATAAGAGATAAGAAAGGAAATGTGCTTGAAAGTGCAAATAATAGTGCTGGTATATATTCTATGGTTCAAGGGATGCCTGCTCCATTATTACCAGTTATACGTACAACAATTTATAAAAAATATAATAAAAAAGCAACTCTTATATGTCTAGGGTAAAATAATATTAAAAATTAAAGAAATATATTCAAATTTTATCTAATTTTTCAGAAACTTAAATGCAGATATACCAATTATTTGGAAAATAGATGATAATGTTTTAAATCCATCTATCATTAAAGATCAATCTCAAGGAAGAATTTATATTAATTCACAAATGCATATAATTTTCAAATCTTTGAAATTCGAAGATACAAATATCTATAGGTAAATAATTATTTAACTTTATCAAATTAAACAATAAATTTTTAAAATAATTCATGATCATATTTCATAAAAATTTTGTTTACAGTTGTTGGCAAAGAAATAAAATTGTTAGTGTAATAAAATTAAATGTAACAGGAGAAATAGAGCTTCAAACAAATTATAGCATAATTATGGTTGGTGGAATTCTAATAATTATTGTATTCATGTTTCTATTTTGGAGAGTATTTCAAGCTCGTAAACGTATTACAATACATTAATTGTATTAACTGTATATCGTATATTTAAAATAAAATAATTTTAAAAATATTAAATTAACAAATATATTGTATTATATTAAATTATATTAATTAAAAAATATTATATTCAATAAAAATTTTCATATAAAAAGATATTTACCACAATAGATTCAGATGGTTTCCGCATAGAAGGTGGTACCATATCAGGGCTTAAAGTTGCAGGTGGTTCAATACCTCTGAGCTTCTGTTTAATAAGCCACATGGCTAAAGCAAATTGTTCTTTATTTAACTTTCCACTTTGACATGTATCACAAAGACTCCTAAAAAATAAATAAAATAAATAATTAAAAAATTTTATATCTTATTTATCAGTAAATAGAATTAAAAAATATATATATACCATATATGAGCTAATACAGTTTGTGGAAGTCCACTTTGAAGGAAGACATCTTTGATTTCAATACCTGAGACATATCCATCCATATCTAAATCAGCTTGCAAAAACAGTTTATCTGCTGCTATTTGATCTTCAGATGAAATTACCCACTGTATATTTATCTAAATCATATATTTTTATGTTTCAAATTTAAAATTTTTAATTTTTTACTTTATTATAATTAAAATACCTTTGTTGTATCCAAACCAGTCATATTCTTCATTGAAGACACATTGGGTAAAGGTGGAATTGGTGGTGGAATTGTTGTTATTACACTCATTGATGCAGAAGATTTTGATATTGGTGCAGTAGAATCTTTTCTTTTTCCTGGTGGCATTAACTCTGGTGGAAGTACACTTGGTATAGCATATTTCTCTAAAGCTTTATATACTAAATGAACAGCCTGTATTAAATAAATAACTCAAGCTATATTAAAAAATTTAAAATTTATTTATCATGACTTTTATATCTTATATAAATAATTACTTACAACAACAAATTCATGTCTATCCAGCATACCATCTTTATCCATATCTGCAAGATCCCAAATCTTTCCAAGTGTATCTAAAGGAAGTTTACTATCCATAAGAACATCCTTTACTTTATTACCAGGTATATATCCATTTGAAGGTTGCAAACTATCAAAAAGTTGATCATATTTGGCTCTTTCTGAAGGTTTAATGGACCAATCTCCATTATTGACAGATGTTATTACTGGTAAAGTATTTATAACATTTTTTTGGGATATTATAGGAATATCACCCTAAAAATAAATAACATTGATAAATATAATATCGTATTTCATATATTAAATAATATAACAATTTACCATTTTTGGAGGTGGCAATTCTATATTTAAATTTGACATACTAAGATCTCTTCCTGCTTGAGCCAATGCACAAAGTTTAAGAGCAACAAAAAGACCAGACTTGTCTAATGAACCACGTGATTGTGGATCTGCCATATCCCATATTTTACTTAATATAACATCACTTAGCTGAGATTTCTTAAGAAATCTTGCAGCTTCCATTGCTCCAATGCGTCCATATCCATTTGGATCCACCTTTAAATATAATTATATTTAACATGTTTTTTTTGTAATTATTCAAATATTTAACTTTAAATCATTTGAATTTAAAAATAATTTAAGAAAATACATCAAAATATACCTGGTTATAATAAGCCTCATATATAGCAGTATGGCTTCCAGCCACCTGCAAAACAAAAATTATTATACTTATTATATTATAAATTATATTATATTATAAAATATTATATAATAATTTTGAGCTTAAATAATTCATAAATTTTATCTAAATTTTATTTATATAAAATTATTACCGAAAATATACGCTATATTAACATTAACAAATATGTAAATAAAATTAATATTTCATATTAATTGCAACAATTTTATTAAAAAATTTTATTAAGAAATATTCAAAGAAAATATAATAATTTAAAATCAATTTATTAAAAAATTATTTGTATTGTCAAAGAAGTTTAAGTAATCGACGATACAAATGGATCATATTCAGAAATGCATGGTAAAATTGATACTATTTTTGCATGAAAGAAAAATAAATTTAAAAAAGAAATCGATTGATAATAATAAATTTAACATATCAAATATTATAGCCTGATAAAATTATAAAAATTAAAATATACCTGCGTGGGTGATGGCAGGGCGGCCATACTTGCATTGAACACTGGCTTAACCAATCAGACTATGAATCGATATGATGTTAACTATTTTATTTAACATTTTGTAGATAAATTTTATTTTTGTTAGATATACTAATAAAACACGAAATAATAGTTATATTTTCTCTTTTAAATTATTTAGATTAATAAATAGATGAAATTTATTAACAATATGAATCACTTCTTATAATGTTTGATTGCTGTCTTACATTTCATCTTCTTTCCAATAACCAATCATGCAAACTAGACTTCATGTAAAGATATTAACATAATTTCAAATCTGTTATGTTTTTTAATTCTTAAATAGAATTATATATAAAATATAATTTATACATATTTATATTTATATTTATATAATATATTTTATATATTTATTATATATATAAATTTTTATACATATTTTATATATTTATTATATATATATATTATATCTAAGAATATCTAAGACAATTTATATCTTAAATAAAAAAAATTTACATATATAATAATATAAGAATATGAGCATAATAATAAATAATAATAAATAATAATAAATAATAATAAATAATAATAAATAATAAATAATGTAATATGGATATATTATATTTGAATAAATATCTAATTAATTATATCATAAAATTAAAAAACAATATTGTATAAATAAAACAACAAAAACATTTTATTAAAATTAATTTAATTTATTAAGAAAAAATACATATAATCTAGAAATAATTATAATATGGTTGAAAGCCGTGGAAAAGGATTTTGTTTAGAAATGACTAATTTTTTATGTTGATGTGATATATAACCTTTAATTTTGCCTTCATAAATTAAGTTTGCAACAATGCATTCTACTTCATCCATATCCACATCATCAATTCCATGCATTTCTAAAGCCGAAAGTAAATCTTGGATAGGAATTTGATGTATATTCAACACTAAATATACTTTCTTAAATAAATTTCTATATGCTATTATTTTCAATTTCTCCACAATTAAATATATTCCTGCTCCTATAAAAAATGATTCATGTTTTTCCATTACTTTTTCAAGATTACGTAAATCTCCTTTTTTAACAGCTTCCATTAATTCTCCAAATTCCATTAAATTATATTTTTTTAATAAATTATGTTTTGGCATATATCCTAATAACATTTTCACTGGTACAAGATAAGTTAAAATTAATCGTTTATTTTTTGAAGATTGTTTATGACAATGTTCAAAAGCATAAGTAAGATATTCATCAGCTAAAAAATAATTAAAATAATTATTTAGAGCAGAATAAAAATGTCAAATTTATCATAAGATATTAAATTTCTATAGTTACCAGCTTTATAATCACTATCAAACATTGCTTTACGACCTACAAAAAATTTATAAGTAATTTGCTGTGCTAATGCAAAATGTGCTTTATATGGAGATGATTCTATTGCTCTTATTAAAGGTCTGCATAAATGCAATTTATTAATTCTAAAATATATTTTTAATAATTGATTAACTAATGCCAACATTCCCCATCTTTTTGTATCATCTTCTGAACTACGATTATCACAAGCACACACTCGAAAGCACCCCATTAAACAATCTGCACACTTTTCTAAAATTTCTCCAGGTTTCATATTTTTACTAGTTTTTGTATTCTCAGCACAAACTGCTAATAGTCTTAATTCTAAACACATTACATTCATAACAGGTAGCATCCAATTTTCTTCTTTTTGCATTTGTAAAATTTTTGTTAAAGATTGAACTGCAGAACTTTGATAATTATACATAGATAATGAATCATCTTTATTCATTGCTGCTATAGTTCTAAAAATATAAATACATAATATTATATTTATAAAATATTTATATAATAATAACATATATGTATATATAATTAAAATAATAATAATAAAAACTTATTAAGATTTAATTCAATTACTTTAAATGATAGAGTATCAAATCATCAAGAGGAGTGGATAAATGTTCCATTGCTTTTGTTATTGCAACTTCAGATCCAATTTGTGAAATTAAAACATGATTATGTCGTAAAGATAACAAATCCTTAAATAAAAAATTTAAATAAAATTTGCATTTTTATATAATTGATATAGATAATGATTATTTATATTTATTTATTGATTTATTGATTTATTTATTTACCGCTAAAGTATCACCATCCTGATTTAACCACATACGTCTGACCTAAAATATAACCCATATATATAACCTCAAAATTGTCAAGTGTTATTTTAATTATAAAATAATATACGTTAAGTTTTTCAACAAAATACCTGCATTATGTATGAATCCATTATAACATATGTAAATTTAATATAACAATTTATTTTGAAAATTTCTTTGTTATTAAAATTAATCACATTTTTTTATATTATATATCAATGCTGCACAATCGTATAGTTTAAACATTTGAAGAAACAGATGTCTCTACTATTTATTACTTATTATACTATTATAAGAAAAATGTTGCTCAGAAATAAGAAATAATTAAAAATTATAATAATTATTAACATATAATTATTAATAAATTATTATATATTATATTATTCATATCATATTTATATATAAATATACATATATAATAATAATATATATAATAGTAATATGATTATATTTGTATTTATTTAAATATGTTTCAAAATTTAAAAAAAAAATTTAAATACAATATTTTAATATTGGCAAAATCTTATATAAAAAAATGTTGCATATTAATATACATATAATATTTATTATATATTTAGAATATAAATATTTAAAAAATAAAATAAAAAAAATGTAAATATTTTTTACATTAAATAAAATTTTTTTTTATTTTTATTAATGTAAAGTATTAATAGAGATATAAATATATTTAATTAAATATTTGAATAAATATTAAATAATTTGAATAATATTAAATTATTATAATATAATAATTAATAAATGTGCAATATATAATTGAAAATGAACTTTTAATTTTATTATTATGAATATTTAGAAAATTTGTCTTTCTTTAGTTGACAAACCTGAATTTTCTAATATAAAATGGCTAGCTATATGGAGCCTGATAAAGTGTAGAGGTGGTGCTGCCAAGTCAGGGAGGGGGGTCCGTGGTCACGTGACCGAGCTGCGTTTTGAGCGCACTAACCAGGTACGAACAAATTCGTTGTTTTTTTCGTGGTTTTTCGCGCGCCACGGCCGAAAAAGCCGAGGCGTCGTGAATTTCGCTTGTTTCTGACTCCGGACGTGTCCTTTGAGTACGCAAACAACGCCTATAATAACTGTGAGTTACTTGCAAATACTTTGACTCGATCGTCTTACGGAGATCTATCGATGCTCCACCGCGGCGATGGTTGACAAGCCTTCTTCGCAAAAGCAGAAATGGCGTCTACCGTGCACATGGTCTGCAGAAAATATTCTACATCAACGTCGTAGTACTGATTCAGGAGTATAACATTCTACACGGCCAATTTCTTTATCATCCATTTGAAGAATTTTCACAACTCGCTTACAAACAACAACACAACGGACAAGGTGTTTTTTGTGATGCGCCTGATAATCCTCCTTCGTCATATTCTCACCGCGCACGTCAAAATTTATCTTTTTTTTAATTACTTCATCGTCTTTTAAAATCTTCTATGTTGCAAAAAAAAACACGAATCTTTTCGGTGTATTTAATTCTTTACATCGAACAACATGATCCTTGGGAATTTCACAAAATTTCTGGATAAGATTTAGATCATTCTGCATATCACACTGACGCTTAGTTATCCATTCTTCTTCTAGGCAACCGTTTTAGGAAAAACGTGACTATTTTAAGAAATACTTATTAAATCGTTTAATTTTATATTTATCGTTATTAGTCAACCCTAACCTTTTCATCTCTGTTCATGAGGTAGAAATAAAATTGTATTTTGCAGACGTTCACTCAATGTCGATTTTTTTATTATAAATTTCTTCATACATATTTTCATAATTATGATTTAACATTATGCTTCATATATATTATAATCATACAAATATTTTTATATACCAATTATTTTTCTTATGTAGGTTATTTTCAATCTATATTTATGATATAATTATTAGGATATTGGATAATGATGGTATTCAAAAATTCATAAAATTTTATATGTATTTTATTTTTTCAGTTCAATTCTTTATATAATTTAATTTTATTAAGCATTATTATGTATAAATAATCATGATTATAGAATTTCTGATATATGGAAAAACTTACATTAAGTAATAGTAAATTATAGTTATCTTTTTTATAAATATTAATTTATTTATAAATTTATATGATTTTTTGTTTACATTAATATATAAATTTAATTAATATTTAAATTTTAATCTAATTTTTTATAATTTTTTTTTATTTTTGATATGTAATTAAGATTATTTTAAAATTTCTTTTCTTTAGAATAAAATTATATTAATATTTATTTAAAAATGTATTTTGCTAGATCAATTTTATTAAAATATTAAAAATTTTTTTTAATTATTTTATGCATTTCTAGTTTAAAGTATATATCTTATTTATAAGTTATGTTTTATAATTTAAAATCAATAATCTATTTAATTTTATCAATAATTATTTTATTTTATACATTACATATAAATATTTATTAATTATAATTTTGTCATATATTTTTGTAAAAGAAAAATATTTTCTTTTATAACATTTACAGATATTATTATACTCTTAAATATATGAAATTTGTAATTAATATTAAAAATTTATAAAAATGGATTTAAATATAAAATTATAAAAATTATTATAAAAATGGATTTAAATATTTAAGAAAATTTAGAAAATATAAAATGTGAACTATATATTTTGTTATTGCAATATATTATACATTATAATAACATTTCAGATTTTTTATATTTAAATCAATTAATAAAATTAAGTTTCAAATAATAAAAATACATTTAAAATCCATATAATACTTGTTTTATATTATCATATTATGTCACATTGAATATACACAATTAATTATTTCTTTTGTTACAGACTGTAAATAGAGAGTGTATATAGTGTGATAAGTGAGTGATATAGGTGTGTGGGATTTTAGTTGGCAATGAGTTCAAGCAACAAATCGGTGTCCTCCGGTGGGAGAGGCACCAATAAAAATAAATCATCACAACAGCATGGAAAATCAGATCATCATCAAACTAAATCATCGGATTCAATAAAACATGAAAAAATGCAGGTCAGTAAATACAACCTATTGTTATTATGAAAAAATGATTTTTTATTTTTTCTATCTTTTGATTTTATATTAATGTTGTAAAGAATTTTTTATTAAAAACTATGGCGTTTTAGCCAAACACTGTTCAGATGCGGCATGCACAAATCATTGACACTAGAATGGGTAGTGGTGAAGATCCAATTTTGAAAGAGCGTATAAAGCAAGTTATGGATATGACTAGACGGTCAGAAGACGAAGTTGTTATGGCTTTACATGATAGTGATGGAGACTTGGATCGTGCAGTTAATGATCTTTTGGAAGGAGTAAAAACAGAATGGGAAGTGAAAAAAAAGAAGCCTCGTCAACCTAGTGGTTCAAAACAAAATATGGATACTTCTGGTGGTCAAGATGAAAGTGGTGATTGGGATGAAAGGCGTAATCAACGAGGAGGTGGTCCTCCCCGTATGCGAGGTCGTGCTAATCATGATAATCGTGGATGTATGTTAAAAAAAAATTGAATATTCATTATTATATAATATTCATTATCATATCAATGATATTAATATATACTTATATAATATATAATATAAATATAAATATATATATAAATATATATATTATATATATATAAATATATATATATAATGTAATATTAAAATATAATAATAAAATTAAAATATTAACATATTTAAAATATTTCTGTAGGGCGTGGTCGAGAAAATAAAGAAAATGAAAGAAATATGGAGGATGGTATTCGTGACGGCAGTTATAGTGGTAATAGAAGGGGTAGAGGTGGCCCAGGCAGACCTGGCCGAGGAGG
>NW_006263381.1:1144118-1147059 GCF_000469605.1 Apis dorsata
GAAGAGGACTTGGTCCTCGAACATTTGCCAATCGAAATGATCCATCATCTGCTTCATCAACTCATAGTTTTAATCGATCAATTGATACATGGACAGGTAATGAAGAACAACAACAAACTGCCCAAGAACCAAAAATGGGTAGGTTCTTTTATATATTTTGATCAATATTTTAAATTATTTAAAATTATTATCTCATATATTAAAAATATGTGAATAGATGCATGGAATAATTTGGATTCTGCAGAAGACTGGGATAATGAAGAGTATACAGGTTCATTGGCAGATACAAAAGTTTTTACACCAAGCACTTCTATAACTGAACCTGTATCTTCTACAGAAGAACCTAAACTTCAGGATCGACAAACAATGCAATCAAATCAGAATGTAAATTTATCATTACTACAACAGGAAGTATGTAATATTATTTTATATACTAATTTTATTAATTATATTATATATAAAAATTTTTTTTTTTTATATATATAAGGAATTACCAAAATTGTCAGAAATACCACCAATACAGCAACAAACTTTAATGCAACAAACACAGCAACAACAGCCTATATTAAGTTTACCAGCAATGCAGTTGTCACAACAACCAAATGCTATAAGTGGTGGAGTATTAACAGCTGCCCAAACACAGTATTTAACACAACTTACCCAACAAACAAGTGAAAATTTGAAAGCTGCTGGACAAAATACATTTTCCTCTTCGATATCCAATCAGGTAATTAAATAATGTACATATATTTTATGAAATATTTTTATAGTTTTTATTAAATATTTTTTAAATATATTAGCCTCAAAGACAAACAAAACAACGTCCAAGAGTTCCACCTCCATCAAAAATACCATCTAGTGCTGTAGAAATGCCTGGAGATGCTGTTAATAGTGGCATTGGATTTCTTGATGTTCAATTTGGTGCACTTGAATTTGGTAGCGATTCAAGCTCTCTTGATGGTTCTGCAAATGAAAAATATAATTCAGCTAGTAATACAATAACTGGTGTAGATGTGTCTTCTACTACAAATACTGTAAACACTGCCAATACAAATAGCTCTTTGGATATTGAAACAACACAACCATCATCAACAACACCTTTCAATACTACTTCGCAAATGGTTATTTTATTATATTTAAATATAAATAAAAATAATTATTACTTTTTAATTTTTAAATATAATTGAATAATTCTATTATTTATTTACAGTTATCAAATAGCGACAACTTACCAGTATCAAGTGAACATTCGATAAACGCTCAAACATTCACTGCTCGTAGCAGTACTGGACAAACTTTAGATATAACTAAACAAGATTTTACTTCACAAGTTTCACCAGGAAATGCACCTCCCTATGGTACAACTACAACTTATCAATCTCAAAAGACATCATTTCAAACACCTACTGCAACACCAAGCACTTATAATGCATATTCTACAAATGCTCAATCTACTCAATCATCTTTTCAAACTGCGTCAGGCACGAGTGCTAATAATTATTCTGCAACAGCTACTGTTTCACAAGCAAGTTATAATTCTTCATCATCATTTCCTCAATCTAATACGTCAACCTTTAGTCAAGCTTCTCCTTCTGCATCTGCATCTGCAACTTCGGGTTATAATCAACCAACAACTACAAATCAGGTAATTATTGTACTATATCATATTATATAAAACTATCAACATCTATAAAACTATTTAGTTTTATGAGATAATTTTGTTAAATAGGTATATCAATCTACAAGTGGATACGTACCTACTACAACTTCTCAATATCAAGCACAGTCTGTAGCCACAAATACCGTATCAAATAGTAGTACAGGCTATCAAAGTGGATATCAAGGATCGTCTTCATTTCAATCGACTCCACAAGCTTACCAACCATCTGCTACTACATTTACTTCACCTATAACTCAAACATCTGGAGCTTACCAAAGTGCAGCACAATCTGTCAGTATCTTTTTTAACGAATTTAAATATTATTTAAAAATTAATAAATTATGTTTATAGGTATATGCAAGTGCATATGGTACATATGCTAGCCAACCACAAACAGCATCTCATAATCATAAATTAAACAATAATACTACAAAAGATTCTCAGTATGATAATAATGCAACGACATCAAATAGTTCTCTTGCAACTACAACAGCACCTACATTAGGTCTTAGTTCTGCTTCCGTAAATAGTTCACAAACTAAAGTAACAAATTCTAATGGTAAATAAAATTAAAATAAAATTAAAAATTTAATGAAATTTTATATAGTTAATTTAAAATAATCTTTTGTAACGGATTTTCTAAAGCGGTACCGAAAAGTACATCAAGTGGTGTAGTAACAGGTAGTAGTGGAAGTGGAAATATGACAGGTGGTGCAGCTGGTAATATGACACCAATGCTAAGTCACCAATATATCATGGGCCAAGGTGTACCTTATGCATTTCAACAACCAGTATATAGTTATGAGGAATTACAACTTATGCAACAAAGAATACCGCATATGGTCAGTTATTATTTGATTACTTAATTAATTAATTTATCTTAAGACTCAAGTACAACTTATTTATGTATTAATTTTGAAAATTATTTATGTATTAATTTTGAAAATTATTTATATATTAATTTTGAAAATAATTTGTACTTGATATCATTGAAATGCTTCATTAGAGTAATGTACACTTCAAAAATTTATATCATTTTATTTTACAACAGATATAATATTACATTTCTTAAACAATAATTAATATTCATAAATGAAAAAAAAAATTATATTTCAAATGTACTACTCTGAAGCATGCTATTCTATTTTATGTCATGATTATTTAGTAAAAAGAATGCTGAAGTAATCATTTTTTTAATGCTTGGTAATTGCTCGTTATTTCGATTATATATATATATATATAATATATATATATATATAAATATGAATTTCTTATTTACAT
>NW_006263381.1:1147454-1149494 GCF_000469605.1 Apis dorsata
TGGCATAAAAAGTTTGTTATATTTTTTCATAGTGAGATGTTAAATAATTTTTTTAAACATTTTGATTTTTGAAACACTAATTAGTAGAAAAATAAAGACGTTTGTGATCAACTTGGAAAGATATTAAAAAATTAATATGTTAAAATTAAAATTTTTATTGATAATACAATACCATTTTGATCATAGACTAATTGTAGCTTTTATATTATATCTTCTTTTTTATAATTGATTTCATTTATATAATGTTACATATCTAAAAATATATAAAAATATATAATGTAATTTTCAAATGGTTATGTTGTATTATATTTTAGAAAGAAGTTATTGAAAAAATTAATTATATTAATATATTCATTAATATTATAAATAAATTATATTAAAGTAATTATGTTTTAAGAATTATAAAAAGTTTTTAATTTTAAATTAAAAATTCTAAAAAAGTTTTAAATTGAAAAAAGCCTAAAATAGATACAACTAAACCACATGTTCTTGCCCTAAACCTAGTACGCGTAGACTTAGATATTAGTTAGCCTTCTTGTATTTGGAGTACACAGTGTATGCATGTAGTTTTGTGTTTGGCCTTTCTGACTAACCTGCAGCCAACTACTGGTTACTATGACGCGGCCTTGGGCTATCAGACAACCGGCCCTGCTACCAGTCTTGGTGGGGGACGAGGAGATGCACTCTCTGGTGTACAAGGTGTTCAAGGAGTGCAAGGTGTACAAGGAGCCTATACCAGTATTAGTGATGCCAGATTTGCTAGAAATGACAGCAATGCATCTCCAGTTCCATCTACTATGTCACAACAGGTGAAATTTATAAAATTATATAATAGATATGAAATCAGCTTAAGTAATATTATTATATTTAAACATTAATTTGATCAAATAATAGATTCATATTATATTATATTATATTATATTATATTATATTATATTATATTATATTATATTAAACTTTATATTTTTTTATTTATGTTATTTATTTAGACTGCTACACAGCATCAACAACCAATGATGAATCCTACACTTCCTCCAACATATGCATATTTTGCATATGGTGGTGGAATAATGCCAGGTGGCTTTCAATATGGAACTCCTGCTATTTATCCTGTAAGTTGATCAAAGAATACAAATTTTTTATTTTTTTTTTTTTTTATATGTATTCTAACAAAAATTCGATTTTCATTTATTATAATTACTATAGCAGATAGCGACTGCTGGTAATGCGGGTACAAATAGTGGTGCATATAGTGCTAAACCAGGAAGTTATGGATCTGGATATGGAGCTGGTGCAAGTTATGATGCATTAGCATCTGCTGGTCCCTCTGCTGAATATAAAGGTGCAGGAAGCAGTTATACTAGTACACAAACTGGTAAAACTGGAACATCTACTGGAAATACGAATACTGGTGGATCGTCTGCAACCGATATAAGCGCCACTATGTATGCAAAAAGTCATGTAGCACTTAGTAAAGTGAATGTAAGTATCTATATAGTTAATTTTATAAAAATTATTTTTTGAAAAATTTAATAATACTTTAATATTATTTTAGTCTTACGACAAACAAACTTTTCACTCAGCAACTCCTCCGCCATTTAGTCTTACTGGAAGTCAAAATGCTGGTTTACCTGGTGCATATGGAACACCACATTTGTTTATCCCAACTATGCCTCATCAATTACATCAACCACTTCATCAAGATGGTGGTAGTAGTACAGGCCAAAGGTCTAATACAAGTTCCCAAAATAAAGCCCAAGCAAAACCTGGTTATAGTCCTAGTTATTGGACTGGAAGTAATTAAAAGATTGGACTGCGAAAGGAAAAAGAGAAGAAAAAAATAAAAATGCACCATTTTAGACAAACTACCATTTCGCCATTGTGATACACGGTGGTGTGAAATAAGGACATTGACATAAATGATATAAAGGACACGAGATAAGACGATTTTCCTTTTCTTTTCTTTTTTTTCTTTTTTTTTCTTTTCTTCTTTTTTTTTTTTTTTTTTTTTTTTTTTTTTTTTTTTTTTTTTTTTTTTTT
>NW_006263381.1:1149510-1149831 GCF_000469605.1 Apis dorsata
ACTAAATGATTCTAATAGGACACAAGTTAATGTAAAATATTAAATGAAACTTAGAATATGGAAGGATTAAGCAATTTTTAAAGATTTTGTGTTTAATGGCGTGATAATATTTTTCACATAAATCTACTAATAGCAATTAGTTAGAAAAATGTTATACTTTTTAATTAGTCATATTAATTTCTGTATTCTTATATCTTGAGATATTAAGTTGGATTATAAAGAAATCTTTTAACATGTTATTCTACTTATAATTCTACATAATTCTTTAATTGTATTAAAAAGTTTTTGGTGTGTATAATGCAAATATAAATATATATATAC
>NW_006263382.1:0-4891 GCF_000469605.1 Apis dorsata
ATAAAGATAATTTGAATTACGTATTTAGAGAAGTAAAAAAATACTGAAACTTTGAGCATTTATTTTATCTTCTTAACGAATGTTCTATACTTTCAGTAATAAAAAAATAAAAAAAATTAATATTTCATTTCGTTTTTGATTTATAATTGAATTTCTGTTTATTGCATGTGTGTTGTGAATATTTATATTGGACTAGAAAAACATAGAAAAATCTTTTTGTTTTTATATATTATATCCGTTTTAGGTTCTAGGTTTATTTCATAGGTGATATCTATTTTTTTTTTTTTTTTCTTCGATACTTCAAATATTTTTTGAACGGATACGCGCAATTACAAGTTATAATTAAATATATTCATTCAGTTAAATCCGTACGTTTTATTTATTATTTTCACTATTCACTGAACAAACACTCTCACTAAAAGTGAACTAAAATTTGTTTAATGCGTGTACATTTATTATATTTACCATGTGTACCTATGTTGTATTCGATACTAGTTTTAATACTCTTGATATTCTGTCGCTTATCTCAATTATTATTCTTCTCAATGGTTTTGTTAATAGGTCTGCCTGTTGATCATCCGGTGCTATATGTTGCAGAAGAAACTTCTTCTTATTGAATTTATCTCGTATGAAGTGATAACGTACGTCAATGTGCTTACTTCTTCGATGAAATTCTGGTTTTTTAATAAGATCGCGCAAGTTCTCTATATAAGGAGTCTTTGTAAATTTCTTAAACATAGCTAGATCATTGATCAAACTTTTCATTTATATGATCTCTTTCATGGTTCGACTCATTATGTATTCAGCTTCAGTAGTCAAATAGAGCTACTGTTTGTTGTCGTGTTGACCCACAAACAATTGCAGAATCGCCTAGTTTTAATACAAAACTACTAATGGATTTCTTTTATTGTCTTTGTTTTATTGTCTCCAGCGTAATCAGTATGATGAATGCTTTAATCTGATTGTTCTGTTTTGTTGGAAAATAAATACCATATTTTGTCTTTCCATTTAGATACTTGAAAATTCTCTTTACTGCATTCCAGTGAATTTTGCTCGGTTTTTCTAAATATTGACTTCACTGCAAACGTAATGTCTGGTCTAGTGTCCACTAACAAGTACATAACTTCCTCGTTTGTTGGTATGGAACTCTGATTTTTGTCTTTTATATATCTATCTACTTTTATATTTTATCTCCACGCACAGTTGGTTTTAGTCTGTTGGGATTGCTATTGCGTTAGCATTTTCCATTCCAAATCGTTGCAAAATTTTCTTGGTGTAAGCCTCCTGATGCAAAAATATGGAACCATCTGTTAATCGCTCAACCTGTATAAATGATCGCTCATAAAAAAAAATATGAGTAAAATTAAAAATTATCTTCTTCGAACATTTCATCAAGATATTTAAAATAATTCTTCGCCCGTATTCTGCCGTTATAATTATCGACTAAAGATTAATAATTCGTGAATTTGTTTTATGCATAATCGATGTCAAAAAAGAAATTGTGAAACATATTTTTGATTCAGTTAAATATAGCTATTATCCTCTTTCGAAATTTACGTACAATATTAAAATCCCTATAAGAAAATACTCTCTTCCATAACCATCATCTAATTTAATGAAATTACGTATCATAATGGGATTATAATAACAATTAATGTTACAATGCTTCTACTGCGTTTTAACGAAAAATCCTCGTTTATACGTGTAATATATACGTAGCTTCACGCCAGGTAGTCATGCTATTAATACAGGAATCCGAGTAATTAGCCAATTAATCGATCTTGGCTGTCGTGCTATGTACACGCGTTGGCTATAAGGTAATATTAATGATCCGTGAATCTCCATTTATAACGATACGGTATAACGATGATCCCACGTCCCTCAAACCCCGACCAAGTTCAATCTTCGGGAAACACGCGAATTCGCCGAATCACCCTGGCCAGTCACCTCGATAAATTTGGCACGGATCGAGGAGAATTTCGGAAATGCAAATTCGATTCCACGCGTTTCGAGGCTATTCGTATTCGTTTCATATTTTATCCTTATTGATAACGGGGGTAATCTTAGATCGTGGATGGAACTTTGATGAAACTTTTCGCGCATTACTTACAGTAATATCGATTTAAACGTAGTATCGACGCCAAAACACACGAAAGAATTATGAAAATTCCAAATTCTTCCTATTTCTGCCCTATTTTTTTTACTCTCTTCTTATTAACAACACGAACCCAATATGTATAAATTTCTGAATATTTCTATCCACTATCAAACATTGATAATTGAAAGATCGAAACAAAACTCCCAATCCGAGCGAATTAATAAATCTTTTCGGTGCAGATCGAAAAAAATTCAATTCCAACGAGGAGAAAGAATATCAAAAGATCGAAATCTACGTATATCGTTTCGATTTTCAAAGAGTCGCGCCTAAAAAAGAAAAAACGATTTTGAACGCAAAGCAGTCGTTATATCCGATGAAAGGAGCGGAGGATTTTCGTGGATTTGGGGAGAGATCGGTCGGCCGGTTGTATTCCTTCGACCAGACTTTTGTCAACGAGCGATCGAAACGGGTTACGAGTGATTGGTTGGTACAGGGTGGGAAGCATACACCAGGGATCAAAATTCTGGGCGATGTCAAAGCGTGACAATGCACTCGTTAAATAAACTGCCGCATCTCTCCAAAACAATTTTTTACACGGCAACGATGCCCGCCAGAACAGCGGTTATGGGAGAGGGCTTTTCGACCATGGAAAAAAAAAAAAAAAGAAAATGTATAGGCCGAAGCGCTATTCGCTTGTCAATGGAGCGTAAGCCGGACATTCATTGATAGATTCATATTTCTGAATGTGATCGGCCGTGTGTCTGCGTGTCAGATATTTATTTCCTGTATGTCGTGTTTGATTTAGCTACGTGATTTGTCAACGACACTGGCCGTTAAGATAGATTTTTAGTCTTTTGGCGTTGAGGATTTTATTATTAACGTATATATGTTTAACATTGATGGTGGCTCTGGTGGACGAGTATGTACGTTTATTGGTTCGCATATTTAATCCTTGTATACAAGATAAAAATATCCACTTTCGTTCTAAGCACGCGAATAAGTTTGGAGTAACTTGTTGTTGTAACTTTTCTCACGAGAAAATTGTAAAAAGTAAAATTGTTTCCAATGAATTCCAATTTTCTATCGATTAAATTTCGAATATGATCTTTGATAATATTGTAAATTTCTAATTTTAGAGGAAAAACAGGCAAAATTATCGATTCGTTTCCCAGCCCGTTGTTGGCGCACTTTTGCCACCTAAATCGCCACCGATCTATCGATTAGACGTAATCTTATCCAATTAACCCTTATCTAGGAGGGTAAATGTGAAAGCACATTTTGACGTTAATCGCGTGAAAAAAAAAGAATCTTGATACAGGCGATAAAACGGTAAAAATCGGCTAT
Organism: Apis dorsata; assembly: GCF_000469605.1. NCBI lineage: Eukaryota > Metazoa > Arthropoda > Insecta > Hymenoptera > Apidae > Apis > Apis dorsata. The sequence goes on from NW_006263382.1 coordinate 3,443, forward strand.
ATATAACGCGTATCGTGCGTAGTCGGGAGAAAACCGGCTTCCAAATCGGCTCGAGCACGGAACATGTCAGTTTTTATTGTTTCGTTTTCTGGAAATCGTATCTCACGGTGGCCGCTATCAGATCGTACGCGTTTCATTATACAGATATAGTTGCAATTCCTCGAAATCGACGCTCTAGATTCACCTGAATAATGAAAAGATTATTCAGGAACGACATCGTGCCGGTTTGTCGTTAAAAGCTTCGATATTTTCGAAGATTATCTCCAATTCAAGCGTGTGCTCGTTTAATTTATTCATATAATACGTTATTATCTTAAATCATAGATCATAGATCTCCAGCTTTCATCGTCCTGTTTATAGCTTATGCTAATCGATAAAGTCTTTTATTTCCGTGTTATCGTTTATGAATTATTGTTTATTTTCTATTTTCCTTTTCTTTAATTCATACATTTAAATATTTCAATAATTAATTATTAATAAATTTCAAAATTCTTTTATAAAAATTATTACGTATCATTATAATATTTAGGTAGAGATATTAATTAATTAAATCCAAATATATTTTTATTATTATTTATAAAATTCTCAATATAAATTTGATAATCATTGTATTCTTCATTCATAGGCTTTTGAACAATCTTTGTGAAAAACGTGATTGAAAATTCAAAAAATTTATTCACTTTTTTGGTTAATTTAAGTTTTATTTTAAATCTTTATATATAAACGTTACAATTTTACGTTAAATTTTTTTTATACGAGTTTTAATGAAAAGAAAAAAAACAGAAGAATATAATATTGAAAAGTATTCGACGAAGCACGTGATATCATCGAACTTTTATCATATACTACTTCCTGTCTGCACGAGGCAGTTTTACTTCTTGACGCTTCGATTTATCACGATCGGTCTTACATGTTGCTATACAGCGACCACGAATCATTGACATCTCTGTCTCCAGATTTCCACTTTTCTCAATCAATCACGGCGTTCGATTGATCATGGCGTTTTTTGCTGAAGCATAAAGATCTCGGGCCGCTTTTTGTACGATCTTTCCCTCAGAAAGGGAGGAAATCACGTCCTTATACTATCGACAAATGGGGCGAACGTTTACATTATTCATTGTGAAACAACAAATTTTTATCGCGAAATTTTCAAGGATTACAAATCGATGGAAAGTTGTATGTTCATTTTATTGAAATATTTTAATAATTCAGTGATAAGTGAATTGAACGTTTGATAAATATTTGATGTATTTCGTTTCTATTTTTCAATTTGTAAATTTATTTCCCGTATAATTTAAACAATAGGAAATATGCTTTTTTTTTATATTTCATTTTTATTCGTCATTCTATCTTTAATGATTTAGATTATGAATGAGAATTAGAATTTTCCACAACACACATGCAATCATGTTTTATATTATAAAATATACGTTTTCAATAAAAAAAAAA
>NW_006263382.1:5130-9281 GCF_000469605.1 Apis dorsata
TCAAATCAAGGAGAAAGAAATAATAGATTTGTCTGACGTGTTTTCTGTTTAGATTAAAATTATATCTTAATAATATCATAAATAATATAAAAATACAATTAATATAAGTACCATTATTTTCCATACTCGTGTAAAATTTATTATTACTTACACGGAAATTTCAAACAACCAAATTACGAATTTCCACTCGCGGATTTATTGTACGCGAAAGAAATTACACTAATTATCTTTGTTTCGCTGGTTTTCAAAGAGTGACAGTTTGGAGGATCTCGCAAAAGTATTTCCAACTGGTTGGTGTCAAAGACGTGCACGAACTCGAGACGCTGCGTTACATACATAAGTAGCTGCCGCGAAGGCACTTTGGTAAAATACCTTGTTCGCGCTAAGAGGGTGTTTAGTATGCGAGAAGAGGTTCGAACAGATTAACTTACCTCCAAAGACCGACGTGGCGGGTGTTGATTTGATGTTGACGGAGCTCGCGTGCCACGTGATTGTTCCAAAGTGATTTCGATGTGTTCAAAATTCGACAGGACACACAATCTCGACTTGATTTTCACGAATGATTCGAGGTATAACTTCTCCTTTGCGATTGTAACTTCAGTTTCCAAGGATAATTTCAAAATCGAACGATAATGATATATTATCGTTTTATTGTCGGGATGTGATAATATATTAAATTCTAGAAAGATGCATAGAAGACCTCTAGTAATTTTTGTATATAGATTGTAGGAGCATTGAAATTTTTTATACAATATAAATATAAAAAAGTTGTAAAACAACTTTCTTTCTTTTTTGATCGAGTTAAACAATTTCTTGTATTTAAAGGAACATATTTCAGTCGATTCTAAATGTTAAAAATATCTTATGAGCGTGTTTTAAAGGAAGGATCGTAAATTGATTCTGATCATGAAATTCCATGCCCGAGTGCATGGTCATGCCTTGAAAATAGAGTGCTTTTGTCATGCAACCAATCTATCGAGTCTGCATCCCGTTCATATATATGTAATGTTATGGAAGTTACCCGTAATGATCAAAGAGGAACATTCTAAAAAGAAAATTCGTGACAAAAATCGAAGCTCGTGAAGAATGCTCTTATGCTTTTACATCAAAGTATATTCTTTCGAGACTTCTTTTTCCTATAATAATACGAATCTTGTAAAAATTAATCAAATCTTTCGTCCGTTAACAATATCATTCGATCATTTGACTAAGAATTTTGGCAAAGAAGAAAGAAATTTTAAAAGATAAATGTACAGAAGAAGGAATTATTTGAGGTAGAATTAAAACAACAGTAACAGAGAGCAATGACAATTGTATTCGTTTAAAAAGATTTGTTTTTTCCAAATTCAAAAATTTATCAATATGAAACTAGTGGTGACATTTAACGCATTCTCTACTAGCAGACCACTATTGCTCCTTATTTCCGCAATTTTTCCATTGATTTCCACGTACGGATTCGAGGTTTTAGATCGTTTCTACTTTTAAAGCCACGAGTCGACTTCGATAACCTTATTGACGAGTCCACTAGCAAGTCCCTGGACGAAATGCACTTTCCTTTAGCTTTGCTTTACCGTCTTCTTCTTGCGGCCCCTCTTTTTCTCAACTTTTCCTCGCTGCCAAGTTAAGTAACCCGAATGTAAAAGAAAGTTACAACAAACGGTAAGAAGGTATTCCATAGAGCGTCGGTTTGAAAATTCCACGGCGTTGGTAAATTGAGATTTGAACTCGGTTCTTGCATTTCTAAATTTCTTACGGGTCAGTCGATTTTAAAAGGCGGAAAGGTGAAAAGCAATTTACTTTGTTATTTTATTTGCATTTTGATTTAATATTAAAATAAGAATCTCTTTATTTAAATACATTATTTGCATTTTGATTTAATATTAAAATAAAAATTTCTTTATTTAAATACATCACCCTTAAAGAGAGATAGATTATATAAATTTTATAATTTTCATAAAATTAGAAACTCTTCTAATTTTCTCGTATCCAAAAAAATATTTCCTTTAAATTTTCGTTCAATTTTAAAAAAAAATTATCCCCTTTGCAATAATCAAAATAATAAACGAAATAATAATAAATCACGGTGATAAACTAAATCCAATTAATTATGCAACACGCGAAACGAGTGCACGTGCACATAGTTTATAATTATGTGTCGCGTTCGAAAGTGGTATCGGCCACGGTTTCACGGTCTCTGAGCAACGGAGAAGTAACTTGGAACCACTTCGAGAAGTGGAATTGTTCTAAGATTCGTGTTTATACGTAAGCGCATATTCCCCTGATGAACCTAGCCTCCGGCAACATTTACTGGTCGGATCGTAAATCCTGTGGAACATGGCGGCAGTTATCAAGGAACGTGTCTATATGCAAACGGAATTGCACAAAATGGAAGCGCAGCTTGTAACTTGATTCCTCGATACGAAGCACGCGAGTAGTTCGTACAGGCAGGCACAATAATTCAACCAATATACCGTATAAAGCTATGTATATGTATATATATATACGTATTATATACAGAAATAGAATGGAGCACGAGGCAAAAGTGCTTATATTTCCGCCAACCCTTCATCCACTCCCAACCCATTCCTTCTCTTTTCGATGCCACGAAACGATAGAACCGCTCAATCGTTCATTTTAATGATACCAGGAAGTGAAGTTTTGACCTTTCAAGTTACGAACCCTCCAATTTACAATTCTTACTAGCTAATGGAAATATTTATTGGCTTAGACCACTGCCAACTGATCGTGCGGCCACTTTCGTAAAATACGAACAATGAAAACAATCGAACGACCGCCGTTGGGGAAAAGGTTTAATCATGCAAGATTTATTCATTGGATCATGGGGTACGATTTTCTTATTATGCAGTGGAATATATCCTATGGGATAGAGTATTATCCTATCGTATATATTGCTGTACGTATTGGCTTACCGCTGATAAAAGGCGCGTCATTTCGTATCCCCAAGACGAGAATAACGTAACTAAAAATATTCATAGAATCCCCTTTGCTTCTATATTTTATTAGTAGAATTTTCGCGAGAGAATTTTCAAATACATCTATTTGAAATTTTAATGCGATCTCCTTATACATTCTCAGAAAAATTGATTCCTATAAGATTCTTTTCCTGAGAATTGTTCATTCTTATCTTTATTCTTTATTCTCGTAAAGATTCTTATAAACTTGTAATATAAGTTAAAAATCGGCATGCTACAATTTCGTTCGGCTTTATTTTTAAAACGACGACGATCGACGACGCGATTCGTGCCGAAAATATTTCAGACCGAGAATTACAGGAAAAGCGATGGCGCTCGTAGCAATGGTGGTAAATAGTCGGTAGTTCGTGTCGCGGCGACAAGGTTGCAGGATCAGACGGCGAGGAAGGGGATAGTCGAGAGGGGCGGATACGTTTAGCTACGTATATTTGAATTCCCTCGAGGTGGATTCTCTCTCTCTCTCTCTCTCTCTCTCATCTTGAAAGCAAATTTCGTGCCCCTCGACTGTGTGGCAAGCATCGCTCGCGCACAATGTTATATCGAAAACGAGAGATTCGTCGCGACAGGGGGTCGATTTCGTCGTTTTTCGAAGAAGCGAAGAAGCGTCCCGTTATTTCTTTTCCTTTTTTTCTTTTTTTCTTTTGCAAAGGACACGTGTAACACGTCGATCACGGTCTCCTGATTGTTATTCGTTCGATGTGAAAAAATTGTATCTATACAAAGTGGTTCGCAAAGGGGAAAGATTTATTGCGAGTGGTGTAGGATGAGAAGGGGGAGAGAGAGGAACGAGCACGCACGGCTATAATGGAAGTCGGCAATCTGTGATTTACGATCACGGCCAATTTCCAAGCGAACGAATACACCTTTACTTCCGGCCGGTGTGCTCTTTTAAGCTGGAGAATCGCGTCAATCTCGAGAGGTGAGCGGTTGGTGGGGGAGGGGTGAACTGTGAAACGGCGGCATTTAAACTTTCACGTCTAAAATAAAAGTTGGCTACGGCCAGGGATGGCCGCTAGCCAAACTCTCATTGTCGGTGGGAAGGATTTTATTTACCTCGGGGGCCACCTCGTGCCTTGTATCGAACCACAATGCGGCCTTGCTTCCTGTAAGATCCTTTTTTTTCTTTTTTTTTTTTTTGGGATTTTATTTTTCGCGATA
>NW_006263382.1:9451-11969 GCF_000469605.1 Apis dorsata
AGTCACGCGACGATGTTTTTGGTTACGTGAAATGATAACTGGCTACTAGGTTGCCCATTAAACACGTGATATAATTATGTAAATGTGTAGGTACGATGATTGCATGTAGATATATTAGATTTTTTTTATAGATATGTAGATTTCTTTTATTATTTTTATTGTATATTCGTATTTTGGATATTACAACTAGTTACATTAATATTCTGAACTGTCTCGATTCGTTGACTTCTATAAAAGGATTTATAGAATTAAATAGGAAATGAATATTAAACGTGACGAAAACGTGTTTATGAATGTAGTCATCGAACAGAGTCGCGTATTTTGAATAAAATATTTTTTTATCATAAAATGTTCGAATATTAATAAGAAAATGCACGTATAGTCGCGAAATCTTTTTCAATTTTTCTATCGAAAGTTGCAAAATTATTTTCCTTGGCTTACCGTAATGTATTCATTGCGAGTTGATGTTGACTTTCGTGGAGTGTGTACTGTGTTCGAAAACTTTCCAACGCACTTCGGCAAATCCCCTTCGATCTACGGGGCGAATTCTCCTAACAACCACGTTTCCACATCCTAACTTAATCGCTTTAATCGATTGACCTTTCCAAACTCGTCCCCTATATTAAACTATCGTCTGTTTTCATTGGAACGAAAATAATGGCCAGGTATTACAACTTTCCCCATTTAGGCTGTTTTTCATCTAGATACTTTCTATTTAAAAAAAAAAAAAGAAAAAAGCACGCATCTATAAAAAAAGATTAATCACGTCAGAATTAATTCTTCTAAAAATCGAGTCAACTTTTCTCTTCGCGAATTCTTCGATATTCTTCGCGCGAATAACGTGTACAAACTGAATTGGAGTATAACTCGATGCAAATGATTATTTTCCAGATGGAAGCATCTGGAGAATATATGAAAACCAATTTCATTTTCAATTTACAAAGTAAATTTTATCATTCTTATCCTTGACTTAATTGACAAAAAAGAAAAAAAAAAAATATGGAGCTTCGTTTAAAAACGCACCGTACCGTGTAATTTTATTAACTATATATACCGAAGGGAAAATAAAATTGAGATAAGATATAAGGTTCCAGCACTTGCATAATGTATTGAAGGTAGCTTAACGCTGCGGGTATAAACTACTTCGTAACTACTTAGGGAGAGCGCCAGGTTTGACGAAACTCCCGGCAGGCTACTTATAAACTTATTTCGCGGCACGTCTTTAAAATGATATAGGCAGCCGGATAAGTTGGGGGGAACACGGCCTACGGGGGGAAACGAGCGGGCATTCAACGACGGCCGTTCGACCGTGTCAATTCTCTACCTCATCTGCCCGCCTCTTCGTCTCCATTTCCTCCAAGTAAATTAGTTTTTTACGGTCGGGCGATCCGCGGGAGAACGCTCCACTCGACGGAATAATAACTTCCACGGGCCCGTTCTTTCGTTTTCGAGCACCGGCTATCGTAGTTCTGCTCTTCTGGAAACTTGCGTTGTCTCGCAATTAGTTCGCCGCGTTTCTATCAGGGCGAACCGCGCGCTTATCCGCGAAGATACTCCGCGAACTGACTGCAACTTCGTATCTAACCGGCTGGTAAATAACGTCACGACGAACTTGTTGGTTGAAATTCTGTTTAATAGCAGACAGGGCCGGAACCTGGAAAGGCTTTGTGCTTTCGCGCTTCCCTCGAATTCATTTCGCGTCCCTCGATTCGATTGCGGCACGTGTTAATGCGACTTTGTCGAACGAGTTTTACGGAGTTAGGTGAATCTTTTATATACGAGCCTAGGGTATCTCAAAAGTCGTGATTAAGGAACGTTCTGTCGTAAGAATATTCTATTTGGAACGAGGAACAAACGTTTCTGTTAATATATTCGTAACCTTTCCAGGATTAAAGCATATATAAAAGTTGGGTTTATAAAGAAGCTGGGATTAAGTTTAGTTTGGACGAAGAGAGATACGCTAAGATATGCAGTCTTCAAAAGTAGAAAATAGTAAAGATACATAATATACAAATATTGAAAGATAAAAACATGATATTTTATAAATAACATACAGAAAATCCCAGATATTAATATTAATATTAATAGAAACAGAAAGCAAATGAATTCAAAAAGTATAAATACGTAGAATTAAAATATTTTATATTCCGTAAAATTATTCTAGTTGCTAGATTTAATTTATTGAAAATTTGATTCAATAGAAAGAAAAACGCTTTTAATATTTATTTAAAAAATTTATCATTCGTTAATTTATCGCGCGAGAAGACGATAGTCGTAACGATAGTGGAAATATCGTATACGAAGAGAGACAGAGAGAAAAAAAAAGAAATAAGAGAAGGCTCAAGGGCGCGGGACGTTTAATAACCATCGATACCGTACACGCGGGGTCGTTATAATAGCAAAATAAATCACGGGGCAGGAAATCCGTGTAGCCGCGTGGGTGACGCGGCGATCGGCCTGGAAATCGATATATCGCCGTGACAGCGAAGGCATCGCAATGTTCAATAGCCGTGGCTTG
>NW_006263382.1:12077-12387 GCF_000469605.1 Apis dorsata
ATTCCATGCTGCTCGACATTCCGCGCATACGAGCCAGTGCCACGTGTATCGGCCACCTTTCACCTATGAAGAGTTTAACGAGCTTCACGCGCCCTCCCCCTCTTGCAAACCGCCTGTGCCGCGCGAACCCCGAATGAATATGGATGAAATATGTATTACGCCGCCATTCTTCATCCACCGGCTTAGACGGCCAAAGGTTTCGCCCGCTGGCTGACTCCCTTATATATCCCTCCTCCTCCTCCTCCTCCTCCTCCCCCATCGTGGCAACAATTTTGTATTCATTGCTCGTGGCCGTCGATCGGCTCGAAAA
>NW_006263382.1:12449-16103 GCF_000469605.1 Apis dorsata
TCTTCCTGCAACGACGCCCGTCGGCTTCATCACGGGGCGGCAGGCCGCAACCATTCGTCTACGACTTTGACGCGATGCACAAAGCGTGGCCGTCGTGGATGCCGGTTAATTAGATTGGCCGATATCGCTTTTGCCGATTTCCCCGTTCGTTCCATCGATCGATCGTTACCCGGGGAAATTATGCATCCGCGTGAACGAAACGTCTCTTTCTTTTCTTCTCTTTTCTTTCTTTCTTTTTCTTTTTCTCTTTTTTGTGTTACGTGTTACCTGTCGCAAGAATGGAGTAGAAGAGTACGAGTATTGTAAGGAAATTTCTCGTTTCGTGAACGAAATCGTGAATCGATGAGAAGTATTTTTTTGTAAATAATCGTTTCGAAATTATTACGATTGCAAATGAAATTAAGAGGAGTGAATTTATTCCTCGCGTTGTCACGTTCATATAATTTCTACGTCGAATATTTTTTTTCGAAGGATTTAAAATAAGAAGGAAAAGGAACGAATCCTATATTACTCAGGAGGAAAACTTATTTATTATATATTCTTTCTATCATTTCTCCTCTCTCTCCTCTCTCTGAAATTCCTACTCTGACGCTCAAAATATGTATCTTGAAACGGAGATGAATAAAATGCAAGTTTGTCCGCATTTTGCGGAAATAAAAGAAAAAGGAGAAATGGCAAAAAAAGCTGGGAGAACAGGGATGAAAATAAGACCTCTAATAACGCGAGGTGAGAAAAGGCGGAGGGAGAAAAGATTGCCTGACCTCAAAGACGAGGAGGAAGAACAACGGGGCGTCCGTTTGTTAACCGTGTGCACGCGTGTTCATGCAGCTGAAGCAAGGCCGAAATTTAATTCACCTCTTTTGTAGTAAGGTTATTCGGAAAATATTTCATAAAATTATCGTATTCTCTTTCGCGACTCGGCGTAACTGGATTTAACGCGGCTCCAACAAAAGAGAGAACGCGACATTAATACGATTATATCGAAAGAAAGGACGGTCCTTGGGGGGGAGAAAGGTTGAAAAGGAATCCTGTGAAACATTGCTCAACACACCTCGTGATCAGAAGTGATCCTCGGAATACCGAAACAGATTCTTAAGATCGACAACGGAACCGATGAATCTAATTTGAATGTAAATTGTGGGTATTTTTAATATTCCATCGGCATGGATTAGATATTTTCAAAGAAATTGTATAAGGCGAGCCCGTAAGGCGTGAAATGGCAAAATGTCATTACCAGTCTTCCCTTGTCCTTTTCCACGACACCGTCGGGACAAGGAAGCCTTGTAATTTATCCTTAAGTTTAAATAATGCAAAGTTTTAATGACTTTATACACCACTCTCGGCTTCTTCCTTCTTCGTACAATAAGCGCTAGGAGAGTTATTATTTTTCCTTAGCCGACACGTGATGACGAATATTTTTGGGGAGAAATTATGCGGAAGATTTGTTGTATCAAAAATTATTCGTTTTTCTTCTTTTCGGTATTTCAATGGGATGGTTGGTTGTTATTGTGTTGTAGCATATTGCGAATAGTTCTATATAAGAATATATGACGTTTATGGTACGTATTATATCCTATCATGAACATAGATGCGCATATTTTATCCGCCTTCCTTCTTCCAGAATGATAAATGATCAGGAAATTAAATCTAACGATCGATCAATCCTTCGTGACAAAACTTCCTGGCCGTAATCTTTTCCATCTTTAAAAATTCTCGAAAACACAATTCGGCTTTTTAGATATCTCGATGAAAAGATTTCATATCACTAATATCATTGACACAATTCCCTTTTTTGATTCTTTGAATTTATTTTACAAGAATATTTCTTTTATTTATTAGTGAGCAATTAATAATTAAGACAACTTTAAATATTCCATGCATTCGATAGTTTTTGAATGATTGTATATCAAAGATAGGAAAGATAATAAAAATAAAATCAATGAAACAATAAAAAACCTACAAGATATACTAACAATACCTAAAATTTACTCTAAGAAATCGAAAACAACAATACCAACCGCTACGATCGAAATTGAATCGAGTCAAGTTTTATTCCCGTCCTCATCTTTGTCAATATTGAATTTCCATCATGAAAAGAAACGCGCGACTTCTTTCTTGTTTTTCTTTTTCCATCCTTAAAAAACCATTCCCCCTATCGCTCTTGGACATTATCCAGTCGACATCTTCCAAATTCTATTTCGCATTCGTATATCAATCTATCGAAAAAACATTCATTTCATTGTGCGAGGAAGGATCAGAGGAAAGTATCATTTTCTGAGACCGAACGAGTCTTTTACGAGGTGACTGACGACTACAATGAACTGGCTGGATAAAAGCTTTTAAATATTTAGTCAGAGATTAGAGAAAAAAATAGTCGTCTAAACCCGGTCGAGTGCTAAGGTTAGTGGAAAAGGGTGAGAAGAAACCGTTGGGGGTCACGGATCAAGAGTCTTCATGCATTATACATGTCCTCCATTTTCCACCCCCTCTTCATGCATCGCTTTCGGACAGCCTATTCTGCACACGATGACAATACCGCGGTAGTCCTCGCCTCTCAACGATAATACTTCCAATATTCGAGTTTCTTCGATGTTGGAATCCATTTTCTGATTTAAAAAAAAAAGTTTAATTCTTTTATTTTATTTATTTTAATCATTTTCAATCTTTGATGTTAACGTGTTAATTTTTAATCATTTCAAGTTAATTGTTATTTCCTTTTAGAATCGTTTCGACTGTTGATGTTATTTTTGGTCTTCAGATTTTGTATTCCAAATTGATTAGAATTAATCGATTAACCCAAGCCCGCTATCACGCAAATTTCCGGGGCACGACTCGCAACAGTATAACGCCGCAATCTTGCAAGTTTAACACGTTTAACTGCGCAGGATTATACCGTTTCCGTTGTTACTTTGTCGAATTCATGTTCAGGGAAAATTTATACGTTTGAATATTGACAGGTCCCAAAGGATGAATAAGATTGTGAAGTATTAGCAAAATTTAACCAAGATAGAATTAGATATATTAAACGATGCTTTTAATATATCTAAAGATTCCAAATCTATAATATTTTAATTTATAAAGCAAATCTTATAATTACAATATTGTAATATTGTAAAAATATTACAAACATTTATTACAAATTGTACAAAATTTATAGAATTAAAAAATTGAAATATAATATTAAAATTAGTAATAGTAAACAAATTATTAAAATATTTAATTTATATACAGAATAATCATAAATGAAATATTTTTCTTCAAAAAAAAGGAAAAGAAACTGAAAATTTTGGCATTAAAATCCATTCAAAAAATAGAGGAAACTATACCATTGAATTCGCTTTTTATTTTATCCCGATATCTCAATCGATTGCGGAGATATAAAAGTTTACATAGCGCTTAACGCAGTACAGATATTATGAATGGGCTTGCGACCCACTGACCTATATTTTTTTCCTGGAAATACTACGTTCTTCCAAGAATCGCGTCTGTCACTCGTCTAGAGTTTGGGATAGGTCAGTGAGACGAGATGCGAGTGAAAGTTCCGAGTAAGTGAGAAGGATAGTGATAGTAAACGATTAAAAATTGCGTTTGTCTTTACACGACGATATCTCGGGAACCGGAAGTCGTATCGGAATGAATCAAAAAGCATTTTAA
>NW_006263382.1:16298-24062 GCF_000469605.1 Apis dorsata
GGTAAGGTTCAACGCTTCTAACGATTTTTTATTCATCGATCGGAAGTGATTATTTTCGAAGTTATAGCGGTTTAAAATTTTCTTAATTTTAATACGATTCAATAGAATTTTAACCTGAACTCTGATAAATACGCGTATTTGTGGAAAAATATTACTTATAACGATTATATAGTACAATATTTATGATTGTAAATTGATATGAAAGTTATCATAGGTCCTTTACGTGAAATAAATCTTTATTTAACCAAGCTGATTAAAATTTAATTACATTTATTATTCGAAGAAGTTTTGCGCAAGAAAAAAATCTTTAAATCTTAGTTTTCTTTTCTACGATTTATCATTAAATTTGAATATCAATGGTTCACAAGAAAATAAGTCTGAAACGAACAAACGTAAGTAAGATAAAATAACAATTTTAGTTTATCTTTCTCATCCTTGTCCTTTTCATTCTTATCTTCATCGCTATCCGTCACTTTAAAGAATAAAAAATATCAGGATGAGAAACAAAGAAAAAAACGCTTGGTGCATAAGCAACAATGTTTCATGTTACTGTTGCTGATAATTAATTGAATTTCATTAAAATTAATAATGCATGATCCTCGTATTCTTTTTATATATGTATCTGAATAGTTTATATCGTCTGTTGCCGTGGCCGGCAAATGAAAATCACGTCCTCGTGCAAAATGTACACGATTTTCGAAAATGCTCTCGCGTCTCGTACATGGGCAGATTATCCGCACGATTCGAGTGCTCTCACCGACGAGGGATCAGTTTATTTCGTGGAATATTACATGCCGTCGGCGAGGGGATTAATAATGAATGGCGACGTTGTTGCGCGTACGCGTACGACGATTATCGCGTTTTACAATGGAAATCGCTCGCGAAGTGTCCGTGTAATGGCAAACATCGGATCCGATTTAATGAAGCGGCCGATGCTCGATCAAAGGCTCGCTCGCTCGCGCGCCAACGAATATTTCCTCGATCCATTTTCTCGTTTCGTTGTAGAATTTTCTGCGGATGGATTGAATCAATTCTTTCTTTCTTTTTTTTACCAGAACTTTCATTCGAAAGTTTAGTTCTCAACTTTTATTTTATGCACATTATTTCCTTTTCTCTGTCACCGTATATCTTTGGAATTTTGAAATTAATTCTAAAAATAGTTACTGTTTAAACACGTCAGATTTATTTTCTAGATAGTAAAAGATTAAAAACTATGATTGTATTAAATAAATTAGCGGGAGAATAGGAATAGTGCATGAATGCAATACTTGATCATTCATTAAATATTAGGATATTCTAAGTGCAATAAAAGATTATCAGCAATATTCTTCTAATTTTAATAATTTTTTTTTTATTTTTAATAAAAGAAACTATTATTTTACGATACTGTACACAGTATATTTAAAATTTTTCAGAGAATTCGCCCTCTCATTTTTCGTTAACATAAAATATGTATTAAATATTTTACTTACACGTGTATGTATCTCATAAATATACACAGATGTAAATCCCACTCTAAAACTAATATCATATCATTTTCATTAAATAAATGTTACTTGGCACCATTTCTTTCCGCGATAGCTATCTTGCAATTAAAGTTTAATCGACATATTTACGCATGAAAGTTTAAATTAAAATACATTCTGTGTCGCTTCGTTCCCTTATATCCACGGCTAAACCAGTTTTATTCCTGAATTAAACCCGTAATTTTGTTTAATAGGATTTACATCTCACGATGGGGGCAAATTTCTGGTTGTACGAAATGAGATCGTTGAGGTACTTGATATTCGTATAAATTATCCTATAACTTTTAAACTGGTTTACGCAAAAACGATTTCTATCCTGTCATTCTTGACATAGGTATTCAACGTCACATTCGTTTATTTTTGTCGTAACGAATGTTGTTTCGTAAATAATATTTTATACAATTTTTCATATTTCGCATCTCTCTCTTCATTTTTTTTAAAGTATCTTATTTGAAGTGCAAACATTTTCTTTAATTTTATCATAATTTTAATTTTAATTTTTTTTAATTTTCGTCAATTTTTTATCGTAAATGAACATTTTACAATTTAGTTTTCGATTAACCTTTCCCTTAGTAGAGTTATAGTCATTCTCTTACATTAAGCAATCTTCGTATAACTATACTTATTAACTATGAAATGATCTTCGTATATTTCATAAATGATTATGGTCGCATGCCATTTAATACTTATATTTTCTAAAATAGTTTTTCTAAAAAAAAATTGTTATAGGACGGAATCATGCTATTTCATTTTAACGTGGTTTATAAATATTTTTTCAAACTATTATTAAAATATTACTAAGAATATTTCGTTGTCATGAAAGATGTTAAGTCAACCCTCACGTGAATAAAGTTTTATAAATAAAATTGCTTTATGCATGAATATCCAAATAGATAATTTAATACATGAAAATATAAAAGTAATTTGAATGATATAAATATTTTATATCATTCATCGTTATTTTTTTTGAACAAGAAAAAGTATAAGATAAGCCTCAAAGAATTAATTAAGGCAACAATTGTGTAAATACTTATATTTTTGTAATAACGAAAAGAAAGTTTAATACTGTTTAATAACGTTATGATAAAATACATATTCACTTAATAAATTTAAACGTTAATTAAAACATTAATAACATGCGACATATAATTTATCAAAATAAAATAATTAAACTTTAAATTGCAACGATTAATAAACGCTTCTCCTAAATATACATACGTAAATTCTTTATCCAACGAAATTTCACAAATATCGAATAAATCACGACTATATCTATAAAACCGGTGTATCGAAGAGAAATTTCATTCCATACATCTCTCTCTCTCTCTCTCTCTTTCTCCCCCTTTACTTAACACAAAAAACTCACTATACAATCGAAATCGAACAGTGGGTCTGCATTTCACTGACCTTTAAATAACGCGATACATTTTAGCAAGCGATAAAGTTAAAGGAAAGCAAGGCCAACGGTGCACGTGGCCGGTCAACCGTGATAATATTTTCTTTTATCTTCTTTTCATCTCGCCACAGCTAGTGGAAAAAAGTAATATTGTCCCGTGGAAAGCCTGGCTGGAAGTTATACCGGGTGCGCCCGTGAAAATTCGATAAAACAAACTGTACCGCGATACAAACTGGTGGTTTCGATCTGGTGGCGCGACGAAGGATGGATCTCTTACTTGGACAAGTTATTCGTTCGACGCGTTACAGGGTTAGGACGTGGCAGCCATCAAAGTTTCGCGACGTGAAATCGCCGTGGGAACGTCGGGCCGATCGAATCGGTAACCGTGAAATTCGCACGACAGATTTCCTCCCGAGACTCGAGCGGAAAATGTTCCCTTAGATCCGGGCGTCGGCTTCGGGATCGATAAAAACCCTGACCTCGATGCATATAGGGGGAATCTAGCATTGACTCGACCGGCGTGTGGGAGACGCGACCCATCCTGTGCGCCCTAACACTCTGTAAAATATTGCTTGTAAAGCTTTTCGAATCTTCTCTCAGGTTTCGGAAGAAGAAATAAGCGAGGATGAGAAAGGATAGCTTCAGATGATTCTTGATTTCTTCTTAGAGATCTTGAATTTGTATTGTAGGTATTTTAAATACGCGAGGAGCAATGTACGAGTTCATGGAAAGTATTAGATTGAGTATTAATTTGTATTTTAGTGAAGTTTGATGTTGGATGCTAAGAAGGTATATAACTTTTTTATTCATTTAAAATGAATATTAATTTTTGTTAAAAAAGAGACTTAATCTCGTTTGTGTATAGTGTAGATTATTAATTTGTGGTGAAAGTATAGTCAGAAAAAATAAGAATGATATATTGAATGGATTTATATATTAATCTTATATCGTAATTTCAATTTGTAAATGAAATTATAATATAAGTAAAAAATATGGAAAAAATCTTAGATTCGTAACGGTATCATTTATTCTTCATTGTATAAATTTAGTTCCATACTTCTCTAAAATATGTGTATATTTGTATGGAATTAAATTATAGCACAGCAAACAATATAAGATAATATAACTTCATATAATATTCTATTCTGTGCTCAGATAATATTCTCTCTTTGTATTTAGAAATTAGTTTACGTTACGTATTATTAAACGATAATTCATATTGCTTCTCTTTGTATTTCGACATTTAATTTACGTTATTAAATGAGTGATAATAGAGATGGTAGATAGACAAGTAATAGGATTGGTTAATACTTTTTTATTTTTACATGAAAAAGTATAATATGATTATTTTATTCTACTTATTTGATCAACGATTGATCCATTTTATTTGATTTTTTTTTTATTTTTTTATTCATTGATCTATTCTCGTTTAACCTCGATACTGACAAAATAATATAACATAATTTAATATTAGCAATGGAAAAAGAAGTTTTATCATCAGTTTCATCATTGTCAATCTTAATCTACTTGTCTGGCAATGATGATTCTTTTACTTGCCTGATCAATTATTGATCTATCTTGTTTAGTCAATCGCAACATAATAATTTGACATTAACAAGAATAATTATTAAAATAAAAACTATTACTTTCGCGACTCTTTAATAAAAATTGTATTAATTATACATTCAAAAATAGATGAAAATTAAATAGTTTCTTGTTCCTCTTCTAATTGATTGATATAAAAATATTTATAGCATCCCATTAAATATTTTTTAAATATTTAATATATATTTATATATTTAAAAAATTCCAAAATCAAGAACTTTTTAAGATTGATATTGGAAATAAAACAATCATGTTTTTAATAATAGATACATATTATCTTTTCATTTATTATTAGTGGCTTCGTAGAATATTTTGCAAAATAGAACAAGCAATAATTTTGCAATCAAGTCAAACTCTTCATGCAAATCGAATCTTTCGGAAACCGAAAATATATTTGGCGCGAAAGAGTCCTTAATAAGTAAATACATATTCATGTTGTGATGGCCGTTGAGGTGGATCGAGGAACTAATTACAACTTGATAGAGAAACGTCCGCGATAAGGTCTAGAAACTAGATGAAACTTTTGACGAATTCTATATTCATAGCATAAATAATTTATGGATAATCCATCGCGAAATTGTATACAAACATATTCAAGTAATAATAAATTCTCTACGTAACGACAAACTATGAAACTCATATCGTCGACGATTAATTATTTTTGTTATTTGTCACAAACATTTCTTTATTTTTCGATTTAATATAAGAATTAAAATTAAGTAGAAAAAAGAAATGTTTTCTTTTCAATGTTCAAAGCTATCATTCTGAAAAGCATCGCATTCATTAAAAATTATTATTTAATAGCATAATCAGTAAATGCTTCTTTATCTTTCTTATTAAAATTTATGTTGTTGATATTATAATTTCGAAGAAATTTTAGGGTACAATTTTACAATTATGATCTTGACAACATATTAAAAAGTTATCTTTACAACAAAAGATCGTAGAAAGCACAAAGAACAACGATAATAATATTATAAAAGAGCTTAAAAATCGTACATTATTGATCACCATGACAAATACACTTGATCCAAAGAAGATGATAGGACGCGGGTTCTATTTATTCGAGATAGAAATGAAAAAAAGGTGTATTAAGGGCAGAGTTTCCGGAACAAATGGCGGAGCTTTCGAGCTTTCTGTATAAGAATCGACAAGAAACGTGTGCCGCGTACTCGTCGCCTGATTTATGCCTGTTCGTAAGAATTCAGGCGCGCCGAATGTATCTCCGTCATATCGATTCTTCTCCGCACTTATCTTCCTTGCATGAAATTAATTAAGCGGAATCTCGTACGATAAAATAACCTCGTGTCCACCAGTTTATCGAGAGTTTGCTTTTGAATTAACAGGACCTATTATTTTCGAAGCGTGTTTCCTATAACATTCTCTCTCTCTCTCTTCCTCGTTCCTCGATACGCGTTTTATGTTTTATGTATGGAAGCATTTTTATATCGGGCCATAAAATCGATCGAAATTGTCCGTAAAATCTATATCACTTTTCATGCATATGTGAAAAAAAATATTTGCATTTATTACGATGTTAATGTTAATGAAGTTATGAATCTTTGTAGAATACTGGAAAGTTTAGAAATTCATGAATTCATTATTCATTAATGATTCTGATTGGACTGTGCGTGTTTAAAATAGCGTAGAAAATCTAGAATACGTGAAAATTCGAGTTTTCTTTTTTCAAATTATAAATAATTTAATTTTTTGAGTGGGATGATGATAGGGTGAAATATTTTATCTCTATCTTTATTTATACTTCGTTTTCCAATTGTCCATTTTGTTTTTGTTAAAGCTTTCGAATATTACATCTTTTTTTCTCCTCTTCATTTTTTTCTTATCTTTTCTATCTATGAACAACACTCATTGTAACCAGAAACTTTTGAAAGTCATCAATCGATACGCATTTGCAGGTTGTTTTCTTCATTTGATTTCTCTTTTTCGCCCGTTTCGAGAATTTGGCCAAAAGCTGTCGGAAGCCTCGAAAAACTGTGGAAACTGGTTGCAAGAATCTCCAAGTCGCTCGATAAATTTGCAACGATTCTGGCCGATCTGTTTTGTTACCATTCCATTCTCGAAACTTTCGTTTTATCTATCGTTACGCTACGTAGAGAGTTCCTCGAGGATAAAGAAAACTTCCTCAGAGAATCCCTTTCTCAGTTTGTCCGGTATTATATTTTCGGATTTATATTGTCCAATTTCGTAAATATACGTATCAATATCGCGACAATATTTGTGTAAAAAATAATGGAAGATTTATTAAGAGAAACTTTGATCTAAGAACTGTGTGATGTGGCACGTGTGAAGATAAAGGCACGTATTTTCGTCTTCCTGTCATAATTTTTAGATCCGTGCGATTTTAAGGATGATTACGAGTGTTCTTGCATTCGGTGATGGTGTCAAAGTCACGAAGATCGGTCATGAATAGAACGAGGAGAATTAAAGATTCAGAGTGACACGAAACTGGCGAAACTGGAAGCTGAATTGTATGTAATTGACCCGGTAGGAACAAAGCTCGCTCATTAATCAATGGTGACGTAGGGCTGACGTCACGTCCCACGGGTTGGCGCAATGCAGGCTCGCTTACTGGTCCATTTATTTACCATTAACGGCTCATTAGTGCGCCAGCATTCATCTGTCTGGCCTGCATGCAAGTGGCCTCGCTCTTTTCACGCGACAGAGAAACGAGCCTATTTCTACTCGAATTGCTAGGATCGCTTTCACTGATCTCGGTTCTGGCATGTTTCTCCTCTCTCTTTCTCCTTTCCTTCTACCTTCCTCATATTTTTCCCTCCTTTTACTCGATTTATGTTGCCAAATTATCCGAATGACTTTTAGAAATTGAAGGAATTTCATATTAGTAATAAAAATAACACGTATCTATTTGATATTTTGTATAATGTAGTTGTTAAAATTATTGAATTTGCAAATGATTTTCGAATAATTATTTTATATAAGAGAATATGTGAAAGAATATATCAAAATATATAAAATTTATAAAATATATAAAATTTCTAGAAACTTCACTTCCGGAATATTTTTATAAATCGAATCATGCATCATTTAATATTATTCGATATTATTCTTCTATCACTTCATGGACCTATTTGCATAAAACATATACACATATATATACACACACACAAAAAGAAAAAAAAAACGATATAATCATTCTTTTTAGGGTATCTATATCCATTTCCTTTTTTCTTTTCTTTTTTTTTTTTTTTTTTTTTT
>NW_006263382.1:24304-26292 GCF_000469605.1 Apis dorsata
CAAATGGTTAAACATTAACGGGACAACCGACGAAAAAATTGTCTCGTTTGCAACCGAGTACGGGCAAACGAATGCGTTCATAAATGTTTCATGCGTGTTTAAAAATTCAGGCGCAAATTACGTGTCTGTACATGGTTTCCCCGACTGGCTCCCTTCCGGTGGTTCAAACCTCGCGCAATAATGGCGGCCAACGAGGAGAAAATGTATTTGTTGTATTCGAGCTTGTGCTTCAACTTCACTTCCGGGTCGTGAACTCCTTGGTTAGTCAGTTTGCTTGGATCTACACCGGTTCCTAAGAGCAAGGAAGTTTAATTATAGGGACATGAGAGACAGTTCCTCTGGAAACTTGAACGCCATTGAACGCGTTATCCATCGTAGCTTGGATCTCTTTTTTTGGAAATTTAGTTTCTAATAAAGATTGTTAATTACACGCTTTCATCGTTTAATTCGATGGCAAATTGAATATTGGAAAATATTTTTATATTTATCGAACAATATTTAAGAGTTGATATCGTATAATTAAATAATTTTATGTCTTTTTATTACAATGATAATTTTTATAGAATTTATAGATAAATAATAATAGATTCAATTTGTTATTATTTATTTTGAAATGTCTCATTTAAAATATATTTTAATTTCAACAGTATGAAAAGATATTAGTAGTATAAAGTTAATTCCTTAAAGATTATGTTCAGAAGAAAAAGTACATCTTTCAATTTAAATGGAAAAATTTATCCGGTCTTTAAGTGACTTTAAAAATAAGTCTCTTTTAAAGTTTTTCCTAATATTACTTGAAGTATAGATGTTCAATTCATCGAATCGAAATACTATATTTTTTTTCATTTGATAAATTTTGTTTTAAGACATTCTTGTAAAAATATTTTCCAATATTAAAATCATGTCAGCAGTAATGATATAGAATTCGAAACTTTTAATTTTATCAAGATCTATTTTCTTTTTATTACTTTCTGTTCCCTTATTTAAAACTCCATTAAAAAATGTATAACTTTTTCATTTAAACTTATAATTTAAATGAAAATGTTTTTAACCAATCTTTTGATACGTACAAAATATTTTTATATTCTTTTATCTTTCATAAAATTTTTTCATTAAATTAATAACATTATTAACACCTATGTTATCCTTATATAAGATTTTCTTATAAAAAAATATGTTTACTTAAAATATTAAATATAAAATATAATATATATATAATATATAATAAAATATAAAATAAAATATGTTACTTAAAAATATACCAAGATAGATGATGTCAATGATACACCAATTCATAAATATCACAAATTTTCTTGAAAAATAATCCAAAGATGACAATGCTTCATTTTCTGGATTTATTTTCATAATATTTTTTTCTTTCCCAGTATATATGTAAATTTAAACGCACATTTTCATCTTACTGACTCTTATCAATTTTTATCTTTTTCAAGGAGATCAGAAAATTTTATTACGTACTCAATTTTCTTCCACACGATTCATCAAACAAAACTCTTTCATCACTTCGATCCTTCGATATTTAAATCAACTTCGAAACAGATAGATAAACGCAATTGAACACACTCTTCCAACCACGAATCGTCCTTATTTTTATTCAACCGTGAATCTTTTTTTCCATAGTCCCGACGTAGCGTCAAGCGAGGGAATAAAATCCAAAGAAGTGTATCACCGAGTAAAATGCGTAGTCGATACACGTACAAACGTAACGGTAATAAAGGAAGGTAATAACTCGCGAAATATCTTGGAATACCTTCTGTTTCGCTATCTATTAACTTTTCCCTAGTTTTTTTTTTCCAGTTATCCTTTCCAGTTCATCCCAATGTAATACATTTACATACATATACATCTCTGCAGGTGCATGTTCCTTTACGATAAAAGATAAAAATCGGGTGCCAAGCGTGCTACGATTTTACGTGACTACTTTTCTCCCTTTCTTTATTCTTATTCTTTTTTTTTTTTTTTTTTTTTTT
>NW_006263382.1:26488-28619 GCF_000469605.1 Apis dorsata
TTTTCATTCGAGCCATGATTCCACGGAGACGGAAGGGGATGAAATTTGTTTTCGTCGTTGATCGCCGACAGAAAGAGAATATCCGTTCCGTCGTTGTTTGCATACGTAGGGGAGAAAAGAAGTGACCGTTTCTCAGCACGTAGTCGTAATCTTTTATGACTCTCCACCGTGACAGGATTAACGTTGTGGGGCTTACGCCAACCCCCGTGTATAATTTTATTCCCCGCTTATCGTGCGAACACAAATTGCGCTGTGTTCGGTTTGTCATAATTTATCCAATGAAAATCTTGTAAAAAAATTCTGGAGGGAAGTTGGTTTCTCATTATTGGATTCGATGAATATCTACATTTTTAACGATCTCGAGTTTGATATCTTTAACGAGAATGAAAATATATCTTCGATTGAGTGGCTTTCGAATTGGTTTCCTTTTTCTAAATCTGTTTTAAATCTTTCGATTTCATTTCAATCTTTGATTTGATTAGAATTTCGATTTTTATTATAAATTATTCAGATATGCTCTCTTTTCTTGGATAAGATAATAAGACAATTAAAATTGATATCTTTGTCGTTTATCACATTACTTGCTCTAATTATTTCCTTTAGTAAAATTGAATAATAATTTAACTATAATAATTTAGAAACAAAGAAAACCAATTTTAATTAAATAACTGTAATTAAACATTATAGATTGCAATATATTATTGCAATATATGATACCCATCATTATTTTCAATATTAATGTTACAATAGATCCGTAACATTATCCTCAATTACGTTTGTATTAATTAATAAAATCATGTTTCCTCATGTTCGAATTTTTTAATCATTAAACTGTTCGTAAAGCTTATTAACAAATTATTATTATTATTTTGATAGGACTTATTCCTCTTACCAAGATCACCCTACAATGATGAATTTCATCAAATTGCCATCTTCCCTTCCGTTTCACCTCTACGATTTCTATCCTAATATCGCGAAATTAAGATGATTTCGACGGGCGGATGTCGTTAGACAGAAGAAGGGGGCGAATACCAGTCACGTAGACGCGGCCCGTGCAACGGAACGCGCATCCATCCCGTGTTAGCCCGCCGCGATAATGTCCGGATTCGTATTCCCACGTGGTGCCAGGATCATGTAGATCCGCCTGCCATTATCGGGAAATCCGCCTATCGAAAACGTGATACCCGTCTTTTGTGGCGCGTAAATCAAACCGCATACTGGCGCCGCAGGGATATGTATATACCGGGGACGGTTTTACACGTGGGCCGGGGATCCCCGTCTGGTAGAAGGATTTACCGATCCTGCCTCGACCAATTACCGTCGCTCGAGCGACGAAAGTTCGATCTCTAGGTTGAAATAATCGATACGCGTCCCCCTCCAATAAACAGTCGAAGATTGGGGGAAATTGAAAAAGAAGGAACGGTTCGGTTTATCTGGATGGATGGTGGAAGTGCGTGTCGAGAGGTCATCACTCGGGGGTGAATCGTGCATGCATGGTGATTCGAAGAGATGGAATTTCGTTGCATCGATGACTATCGCAGGATATTCTATATATATATGGATCTCTCGTTGAAAGGTATTTTCGAAAATGTTTTATGGACGATGCGTTTTTAGATAATCTTCTATACGTAATCTTCTCAGATAGGAGTCGTTTAAATTTTCGTTAATTAATTAACGTAGCTCTTTTAGTCCGTTAAGTGAGAAAGAATTTTTATTAATTGTTTCAAATATTGCTTTTTTCTCTTAGGATTTTCAAACGTTGAATTACAATATACTTTCTGTAACAACAAAATAATGACACAAACTTTCATTATCTTCATACGTGTATGAACCGCAACACCTTTCAAATATCGAGTGCAAAAGTAGGCACTCGATGTAAAACGACCAATTGATCATAACGAAAGCAAGTAAATAAGCATGATTCGAATCGCTCGTGCGAAAGCGTGGGTGAATAATTTTCAAATAGGTTCAATTCGATCTTCATCGATGATAAAGTGACCCAGATCGGGCCATAATCGAAGTGTTACGCGGGGGGTCGCAGAGCTGATGGCGCGTGGGGTCGAATGAGGGCACTCTTTGCGCGGCCGCCGATTGCCAAATCCAATCAAGCCGATAATTGACGCGGCTTCCG
>NW_006263382.1:28884-35355 GCF_000469605.1 Apis dorsata
GGTCGGCCCGGTGTTTTCCGTTTAAATAAATCAAAAGGCCGATAGAACCGAATTTAAAACGTACGAACAAAATAAAAAAAAAAGAAAAAAAGAAAAAATGGAAGGAAAAAAAGAGGAAACGGGGACAGAGGGGGTTGGAAGGAGAGGGATGGTCCCGGACCAGTGGGTGGGTTCGATTGATTTAAACCGGTAACTTCGGTTGCTTCTGGCTGGATTATCAAGAATTTAACGAACCATTGAAAAAGTTCGCAGGCTTCCCCCATCTACCATCCCGTTATTTAATTATTCCTTCGTGTTCGTTGAATTCCTAGCGAACCGAGGCAAAGGCAAGGGCGATACAGTTGCACGCGAACCGGGCACGCGCGATTAACGCGTTCCATCGTCCCTTTGTGTGTGAATTATTCGACTGCGAATGGGGTTTGAAATTGTAGTTTTCGAAAAAGGAATATGTACATTGCTGGACAAAAGTTTGGGAATCGTCGCTTGTTCTGTGCGATTTAATAATTTAGAAAAGAAGATTATCTCAGATTTTTAGAAGAATTTAGTGTGCGAGTTTGTGTAAGCTAAATATACGAAATTGTTATAATAATTTGTTGAACAAATATAGTAATATATATTGTATTATATTGTGCAAAATAGAGGAGTAGAATTTATTATGAAAATTCTTTAAAAAGTTGAAATTAAATGCAGCAAAATATCGATTATTTATTCTTGATTAAATCTTTAATTACCATTTTTAGCATTCTGATTGCATCAGAAAGTATAATAAAAATTTTAAAAAAATTATAAAAGAAAAAAGAGCTTCGAAAGTATAGAATGCAATGAATTTCTATCCACGAGAGCATCCTCGTCGAATAATTTTTGCGAAACGGTACACGATCTATTGTAAATTCAAATATAAAAGAATCTACTTTAAATGCGGAAATTGTAATTTTTAAAGCTTTGAGCTTTGAATGGAAACATTTTTTGCTAAATATTAAATGATAATCGGAATGTCGAAAAGATGTTTGATCAAGATGGCGAAGCAATCAAGCCGATAACATGTATATTCTATCGAATCGAAGAAGAAGTTCGCCTTATTTCGACGCTTTTCCAACTCTTTTCGCCGATGATTTATAAATATTAATGGCCGTGAAAATTCTGTATACGCGAACGAAACATCTCCATGAGAATGGGGGTTGCAGATCTCCGCGATCGGAGAGATTTATGCAGCGATCGGTTTGTATTCGAAACTCACGAATGCGCCCCGTTTTCATTGATATTCGCCGCGATATTTCGTGGCTGTTATTCGATTTTACACTCGACGCCGGTACACAAACACCGGGCTTACTTGTAGCTTTTTGATCGTTTCGTAAATATCTCTCGATCGAAAAACGGAGTTAACAGATGACGCAGACGAAAGGAAATGTTAATTTGTTGCTATTTATACGGAAAGAAGATCACCACGAATCTCAAAAATATCTGTACCATCGTTGCATTTATGAGAATAGGATTTTTATGAGATAACAAAATGGATATTAGTACAAAATAATAAAAACAAATGTGGAATCATTCGCGTTTTAAAGATTCTTCTATCGTTTACAAGTTATAGCCATTGATCAACCCTCTCATCTTGATTTTTTTGATATATTGTTAAAATTGTCATAAATAATTATGATAGATTTTACTTGCACATGTAAAACATTTCTTTGAAACAATTTAAGTTAAATTTAATCATGTTTATCGTTACGATGGTCACAATGAATAAACAACTAGCCCAAATCTAATAAAAAATTAATAAAGTTTTAATTTTGACTAATCACCAAATAAAACCTATATACTGTGTACTATTCAATGTGACGAATAAGATACGTATATAAAAGAAAGCATCGAAATCAAAGAGTAATACTTTCTTTTATAAATATTTATCTTAAAAAAAAAAAAACTAGATTCTCGAGTCGAAATAACACGGTATCTTTAATCGTTAAATCGGGATATTAGATCCTCTTTCGGAAATGGAAATGACGAAGGGAGAACAGAGAGAGACAATCGAGGAACGTTGAAGAGCAAAAGCAAGTGGGGAAGGGTATATATCCTCGGCGCAATGAATTTATCCTTGTCTAGCCTTTTCATTCGGTATCGTCTCGTCCACGCGCGACGAGGGTTCCGCAACGGGCGGCGAAATAAGGGCTATTTCAATTGTGGTGAGCTAAACCACCAGCAATTACCGTTAAAATTACACGATACTTACCGGCCCGCCGAAATTCTGCATTGCGGCGGCCTCTATTATTTCGCAGCCGTGTTGCCTCGCCTTGTCCCATTGTGAGTCGAGCATAATGCCGGCCGACTCTTCGCGACTATCCGCGCAAGAGCTCTCTCCCTAGGTGTACACAGGTGTAGCCAATTGGACACGGTGCCAGATTTATACGAAAAGGGATGCCCGTCGTCTGGGAAGTACGCTATTCCTCGACTCGTTTTATTCTATCGTATTATTTGTACTTCAGTGAGAGGGGATGGATATTGTAGAACGGGTAGATGATGATTATTGTCCTCTTTAATTAATGTTTTTAGAAACATAGAAAAATTGGAATGGTTCTTTATCATTTTCTTTCTCGTCCTTTTTGAACGAATTAGTAAATAAATGAGAATGTTTCTAAATTTATTGAAAATTCGCGGGAATTTTTTAAGTTGGATCAAATCTATGGATAAGATTCAATTTTATATGATTTAAATTAGAATATCAAAGTTAAATTATTCTTAATATGTGCTGTTATTGATAGAGATTTTGTTATTAACAAACAAGATGTAAAACATAATTTAATGCATAAGTTAATGTATTTCTGATAATGCGAATAAATACGCTTAATATAGTCAACGTTCTATATTGCAGAGTTAATGGACCGGATTGAAAATTCGATCGTGATTCGAGTGATTAATCACAATCGATCGATGTTGAAATTTGAAACACTATTGCATTGTCCTATACAATGAACAAAGCGAAAATATAATCAATAAATAATAATAATTAGTTGTATCATTATATGGAATACAAATTTAAGTGGGAAATTTAATACTTACGTAGCAATCAAAATAACAATTTAATTTACTATTAATAATAAATAATTTGGTTTTGTATGACGATGCAATTAATTATATTTTGAAATATTTTAATAATTATTATTGTAATTATTTACATCTTATATTAATTTTATTTAAAAAATCGAAAATGTTTAATAAGGAAATTAATTTACTTACCTCGTATATTAAATTGCAATTGTTAAACTGGAATGACGTATATCAAAGCAAATAAAATGTATTAAAAGCATAATTCATTCAATTGTCTACATTTTTCAAAAATATAATATTCAGAATAAAATTATCATATATAATATAAAATTTATTATATATTTCAGTATATCCATCCTAATAAATATATGGATTTTTATGCAAATATTTTAAAATTTGCATTTTTATGTAATATATTTTCTTCAATCTTTTTGACCTATCCCAAACTCCAGATGAATGACAAACACGATTCTTGGAAGAACGTAGTATTTCCAGGAAAAAAATGTAGGTCAGTAGGTCTCGTGCCTATTCATAATATTTGTACTGCGTTAAGCGCTATGTAAACTTTGACCCTTTATATCTTGACAATCGATTGAGATATCGGGATAAAATGAAAAACGAATTCAATGGTATGGTTTCCTTTAATTTCTGAGTGGACTTCAATACAAAAATTTTTAGTTATTGTATTGTAAATTATATAGAGATAAATATAAAATTTACTTTATACGATAGAATATATTTTCAATATATTAGTTGAATATTTGAATTCGTTTCAGTTGCATAAAAATCTGTTGTAAGAACTATATTAGCATTCAGATTATTGAAAGAATTTCTAGTTGGGTCACTTAATTAGTATTGATTTTGGTTTGTCGCAGGATTTCCACCTCTCGCGATTCAAATGATAAACAAAATCAGATAAAACGAAATAATAAATTATTCACTTTATTCGATGTAATTGAATAAAAATATAAATAAATTTTAATTCTAAAATTCCTTCTTAATTTCAAAATTATAAAATTTCAAATAATGTAATTTTATCATAAATTTTATTCCATAAAATAATAATATATCGTATTGAAACTTTGTATTTTTTCAAATTAGATTTATTTAAAGTTACATGCCCCACTAAAATTAGAAATATTAATAATATAAAAAATTAATAATATTCCTAAATCAAATAATCGTACAATTCTCGAATGTGCGTTTTTATAAAATGTGTATATAGAAACATCTTGGACCAATTGCAACGAAAACGGCCCACAAATTCGCCCTGTCCGGATCGTCGAAACCACAATTTTGACCGAGCAGCTGTAATTAAACGGGCTAAAACTGGATAATTGATGAGGCACGTGTAGGAGAGGATCGGCAATATTGACGGGTGGTCGGATATCCGTGCATAAATCGAACGAATACTCCGTACATGTATATAAACATACACTTTATTATGATAATTTATAATTGCATTCGTATTCACAATGAATATGCGCAATAACGTATTGTAATTAGATGTACAAACTGGTCTATGAAGTAATAACCTAGACTAATCAAGTTTTGCGGCTAATTATATACGGCCCACGTACAAATTAGATTCCAAATCGATCCGTTGTATCGACGAGTTCGTATCGTTTTGTTTTGAAAATCTTGGATCTCAAAATCTTCGATCGAATAAAATTTCATTTCACGATTCGTTATAAATTAATAAAATTCTTTCTTTTTCGATTATTTCATAACTACTAATTATCATCGTCGAGATCGATCCGGAATCCCGTCTCGTTCGTTTATATCGTAGAGTTCCAACGACGATCGATTCTTGTGGAACAGTCGTAGACAGAAAACTCGTCAATCAGAAACTTGTTTGGGAAATGAAAATGCGAAAGTAACGCGACAAATAGTTTCTTGCGAATCGTTTCGAAACTCTGTATTCCCCAAAAAACTGGTAGGAACTGAAGTGATTGGCAATCCATCAACGAACCTCGAAATGTATCGGTTTCGCGTTTTAGAAGCGTTGAGCCGTTTCACAGACTTCCGTTTCCCCCTTTTACCTTTATCGTTTACACTTTTTTACAATATTAATCTTATTCTTTTCAATGTTTATACTATTCTCCTTTCATTCTAGGCTTTCGTCTCGTATCTTCAAATAATATATAACAAATATCTTTGGGAATTTTGGAAACGTTTTAAAATAAATTCGCGTCTTTGTATAAGGATTCGTATAAGATTGAAAATGAAGCCGTAATTTGTTTCTTTTTTATTAGTGTTGTACTGTACACAGTAAGCGATGAACAATCTCGTATGTTCGCTTATTCGCTGAGCAATTATTGTAACAATTTCGGTTTACCGGTCTCCGGTAATAAAGCATAGCTATATAAATACTTCTCCGTTATCTATTCGTTACGATAATAAAATAACGTTTACATCGTCGTCTCGAGGAATTAACTGGATCCTTAAATTACATCGATTTCACTGCAATACCGTCTTAAAATGAAAGATATCAGCTTCTTCGAGCGTTGAAACGTTTCAATTTACACACGCGCGCGCGTGCACTATTTTTAAACGTTAATCTCGCTTCGAGAGAATTCGAGGGCGCAATATTCGCGTTTCATTCACGAGTGTACTCTAGGTGTTGCGTGCCTGGACCAATGACGATATTATTCTTCGGAAAAAATTTAAGGTATAGGATATTAATTACCGAATAATGTCCATATAGCGTCGATTGGATGATACAAAAATGAATGAAAAATATATCGTACTTGACAAACGTGTTGCTTTAAAAATAAGATTATGATATATTGAAGGTTCTATCAAAAATATAATTCTTTTTCTTTTTTCTACGATATTAATAATATTAAAAAAAAAAAAAAAAATGAATCTTCTTTACGATCAATACGATCTTCTTTCGAGATATAAGATCGAATCTAAATCGTAAAACGTAAACGTGATTTCCCGAAAAATATAATATCGTCCACGCAGCAACACGATCGAATCGAAGCAACGTCTACGCTCGTGCTACGGCACGTTTAAAAAAATATTTTCATCTTGAATCGACCTTCATCGATTACCAGCCACCCCCTATCAACCCCGTTGCTCTCTGGCTCCCATAACCGGCAACGAGATCGATCGCGGGCAGCGATTTCGTGAGGTAAATTGCTGCTTGGCCAGTGACAGTCTCCTCTTCTATTTCACCACCAACGTGCTTCGATTTGAAAATTTCTCGACGAGAAAAAGGGGATGGGGCGCGGGGATATATGGGATGGAGTGGGATGCAAGGTCATGGGGAGAAAATAGAACGCATACACGAGCCAACGAAAACATGTTATATACAAATTCATGTCACGTTTGTGCATCTTGACATCCACGAATCTTGTTTGAAGCTTCCATTGCACGTTCTCTCTCTTTTTCTTGCGCGCGCGCACACACACACACACA
>NW_006263382.1:35585-49435 GCF_000469605.1 Apis dorsata
AGAGCAATCGATTCGATGGCCACGCGAGAAAATTCACTCGAATTGTTACATACTCGAACGTACAATATCGTAATAATTAGGGAATTATTCAATAAGCATCGCCAAATGTTTCGATGTCTGTACGAATTTTTCTTTTCTTTTTGTTAGTATACAGCGTATATACATTGGTCTTCTATTAAGTTTTGGCAACGTTTCGATGAAGGCGTTCGTTTTTCAAAGCGACGATTCACTTTGGGGGGTGGAGATCGACGAAAAAGGGGGACGAAAGGAGAGTAAAAGGAGAGTTTTCTATGTCACTTTCACACCTCGTTCTAAACGAGAAACTTGGACATTCTATCGAAAGATACACAAAGGGACTCGCCATGATCAAACTTCCTTTTAATTGAAATCCGTTTTTCGTTCTGACATTTTTTTTTTTTTTTTTTCGTTCTTTTTTTCAAGAGTGTCTCACAAAAACACGTGTCTCCAACGATTTATCGACGGAAAGACGTCGCCACGATCGATTCGCTCTCTTTAATATAGGATGTCGAGCGAATCTCCCTTTCGTTTCGATTCAACGGTCACGGTTTTCATCGGTTCGTTTTAAATGAAACTTCGGCTGATTGGCCATGTTCGGCGACCTAGATTAAGACAGATTGGGTTGTTTTCATCCTCCAATAATCTCTGATATTATGTTTGCTATTCGATTAAGAAGTGAATTTATATAAATTCGGATGATCGAATTTGAATATCAAAAAATTAATTAGAGAAGCAGTTTTTCATGACGAGGAAAAAAATATACAAATTGCTTAATAAAATACCAGAAATACATATAATAAGATCTCGACTTGCAGCAAATCGTGCTCTATCCAAACGAAATCGAAACATTGCCGAACAAAGCTCATCGAAGAAATGTCGTACATAATTATTATCCTTCCTTCTCGTTCAATCAACTCACGCTTTCTTAATCGATTTTCTTACAAAAAAAAAGCCATATCAAACGGCTATAAAACGCCGATTCACGTTTTAATTAAACGCTAAATATTGGCACCGTGTTAATTACATACGTGCGCGTCCTGGCATGGGTTGAAACACGTAATGTAAAAACGATCCGAAGGGAAAACGATTACGGCTATAGGCGAATCGATTGTATCTCTGTACGTACGCGTATATCATTAAATCGTCCATCATCAATGCTGCTGTGAAAAATAAATTCGAGAACTATTCTCTCTCGATTCTTCGACGTTCGTCGTCTACATCGTCTCGAAACGCGGACCAATGTAACGCGGAGTCAAAGTCATTATTTACACGTTTACCAAAGGTTTCTTCTGGTCACGGTTGTTCGTAACGAAGGCATATTTCCGTCTCGTAGGAATGAAACAAAGAAATAAGAAATAGTCTTCGAAACGATAGGGCGGTAAGGAAAGCGCAGATCGGATTTTTTTTTTTAATCCTCTCGTGTAATTTTCGCCGTCGATCTATCGTGGACTCTTCAATTTTTTCCACCACGATGTTTTAAATATCGAAAAAAAAAAAAGGAAAGAAAAGAAAGAAAAATATCGTTAAAAGTTTTTCGAATCGATTCACGGTTCAATTCGCTTCTCCAATTCTATCGATCGAAAGTTTGTGTACGCTGCTGTTGCATTAATTTGTATTCCATAAATAAAAATCCTAATAAATCGTAGAAATTCGATATCTTTCACCATATCTTTTTAATGATTTTACCGTTATAAAAATACACAGTTTCTTTTTTCAATAATAAAGATAGGTAAACCAGAGAGATTCTATATTTATTGCTTCTTGCATGCATTCAATTCTTGTGTATAATATAATTAATAATTCTCTCTCTTACTTTTCCTTTAATATATTAATAAATATTTAAACTTAAAACTTTAAAAACTTTCATTAGAACCAATATTATTAATATATGCTGCATTTCTTTATTTATTAGTTTAGGATCTTCACACACAAACTCAATGATTGTTATCTGAACAGTATAACAAATGTTACTCAAACTCTTGATCAATGGTATAAATCTTCTTTTCTTTCTCGAAATATGGAAAAATCGAGGGAAAATTACACGAAAGGAACGCAACGACGAGTAGCATCGCGACGAGAGCACTGTTTCTCTGAGAACGTCGAAAGCACACTCGAAGTACAGCGAATATTTATTAGAAACATCTCGACGCTACTCTATGTATATAGTAGTAACTATATTACGGCCGATCCATCACATGTTAAGTGCGCGTAAAACGATTATCTCGAACCACGTTACTCCCCACACCATCGTTCCACGTAGAACAACATTTCTTTTCTTTTTCCCTCGCTTGGTCCTTCATCCTCCGATGAACACGCAACCTCTCGATCGATCCACGATTTCACGGAATAATTTTAAACTACACCATTAAATCGTGAGATTTGTCTCGGGACGTGTCTCGCGTCTAGTGATGAGATCAGACTGCGAGATAAGAAGAAGCATACACTTTATACAGAGCGGAAAGTAATTTCGAGTAATCTCGATTTCATGACTAGTCGCGACGCGCATTCATGCATCTCGAAACAAATCTCATTTCGTTCGAGGATCTTTAACCCTCTTACAACCATATTTAATTCTTATAATGAAATTTCGTAATCGAAGTGGTTCGTTCATATTTTCGTGACTTTTCGAAAACTCAAAACTTTCATTTTCAAAAACTTATCATACATATCGGAAAATTAAAATTATCTCGACACAAATTTCTTCTTGATCGATCCTCAAGGAAACAACATGCCTTTTCTCCTTTTTGCTCGCATCGTTAGAAAGTAACCAAGCACGTCGACAACGAGTGTTGGAGTTGTTCGAGAAAACTCGTCGAACCCTTCGTTCAAAGTGAGACCGAGGGGGGGATTAGACACAGAAATCACAGGGGCGAGGGGTTAATCGAAGAGTCTCGCGAGCTAGAGGGTCTCCAGGAGGTTCTGGACGAGGAGGGCGGGGGCGGTCACACGTGCCTTCCCCTTTCTCGACTGTCTACAGGTACGTACGTTGCAACGTGGCGCCCGCTCAAGCTGCTCCGACTTGTTGCTGTCCTGCTCGAGCTGCACTGACACACTGGCGACACGCGGTGTCGAACAGCCGCCCTCCTGCAACAGACAATTCGACATGTTTGAAGGGGAGCGGTGACGTTTACTCGCCCCGTCGAGCGTACACAAGCTGGAAACACGCGTCGAGGGTGCTTAGATCGTGAATCGTGGCTAATCAACCCCGCATGCGGATCAACGCCTTTGACTTTTGTGCGATCGAACCCGGATATTTTTATTCGATTCGTCGAGGACAATTAATGGATTACAAATCGAGTGGCTGTTCTATCGTGGACAGGATATCAATATCGAATATTTTTGGAATTGCGAAATTTTGAAAGTTTTGGACAGAGAAAATTGAAAAAGGTTTTTGGATTGTTCCCAAAAATTAGTTATTTTAAAACTTCGAAAGTTTATTCGGTAGATTCGAAATGTGAAGGATGAATCTGGCGATTTTATGGTAAATTTAAAAGTTCTAAAAGGAAATGGATTCTGAGCTATTATTCGACGAGAATATAAATTTATAAAGATAGTAGAAACAAAATTGTTCTTCTTACAGAGGAATCGATTTTATATGGAATATTATTTCAAATTTATTTTTTTCTAATCGTGTTTGTATTGTTTCTTTGAATATTATAAAAATGTTTGTCATAAAATAACATATTATATCTTTTCAAATCAAGAAATAAAAAGATATACATGATCTTCGTGATATATAAAAATATCACGTTAATTTATGGAAATACTATTATTATGTTCGAAATCAAGTTCTTTCAAACGAAGAAATTGTAACAAAACATACAAATACATGTCTTAACAAAGAAAATTATTTTAATCTATTATTAAACAAATTCCTTCTCGTCTAAATTTTACCATTCACATCTCTTTACCCAACGGAATTACTCTTCATCGATCACATTTCCAACAATTTAATAATCCGCCAAAGTCACTTGGCTAAACCAGAGAAGAAAAGAAAAGTGAGGAAAAGCGATAGAGATAGAATCTATAACGACAGGAATAAAAAGGGAAGGGATATCCGTCGAGCGATCAATAGGAAACATTTTATCGAGAAAAATAAGGGAAGAAAATATAATATGGGGGGAAATGGAAGAGACATCGATTCGAAGTGGCCAAGTTTCTACGAGTTGAATCGTTAACGACTGGAACGAATCGTTCCGTGAATGGGCGCGTTAGACGGCCGGGGTGGAATACGAAAGGGGATGGAAAGAAAGAGGGGCGAATCTATTTAATTAGAATTATAGCGATACGAGGTGACCGAGGAATCTCAATTAATCTTCGAAGGAGTTTAAGAGGGCGGAAGTGTGGACTCGCGGTATCCGGTTCTCCGCAGACTAATTTGTTCCATTACCTTTACTGGAACAGGGAAGAACCCTCTTATGCAACTCGAACGCGAAATGAGGCGGATGTCGCCGAAAGAATGGCGGAAACATTGAAACGAGAGGGATCAAAGAGAAAGGGTGATAAAGTGGGATCAACGTCGAGCGATCTGGAAACTTAATAGAAGTATATATGATATTGTGTAGCCTTGTTTCAGATCGTGTCATTTCACAATCGATATTATCCTGCGTTGAAAACGAGAGAACTAATAAATGATATTACGAATCGAAAGTTTTACAATTTAGCAGTTTAACAGGATGGAAGCAAGTGATTATTAATTATTGTTATAACTCGATATTATATTGTGATGGGTTGGTAATGTAGTTGTTTCATTAATTCCGTTGTACAGACAACTACGTTGTTTTATGGAGAGATATAACACGTATGTATACATTTGTACGATGAAACAAATGGATAATGGTTTTACTTATACTAATGGAATATAGGGATAGGGAAATGAATATGTTGTATTTTATACCTGAGTGTATTGAATTAAACAAAATAAGTAACTAATTGATTTAATTAATTTAACAGCACGAAGGAGGAAATTTTATATATTTGTCCATATGATATAAAAATTCGTATAATGATACATTTATATTTTAATAATTGAAATTTTTCTTCACGATTCAAATAATGAATAATTCTAATTAACATTTCTAAATGTTTTGAAATCTATTTATTTTTCCTTATCTTTTATTTATTTAAAAGAAAGGAAACACGTGAAATATCTTGGGGAAAGATGTTAAATATTTTGATTAAAGAAGACAACACTTTATTATACAATATAATCTGTTTTCAGTGTTACATTTATTTAAAATTTATTAATTCTTTATTTGAGTATGAAGAAAAAAATTACTAACCGACAAGCAGATATTTCCTTGATGCTGATGCGCACGACGACGAGATTCACTTTGCAACTGCCACGCGCGTATGTAAAGATCACCGCGATATACCAGGCCGCCTCTTTTCGCTCGTAACATCAGGTGCCATCTGAAACGTAAATATGCAAAATATATTTCAATCTGCTCCAAATACGATCAAATTTAAAACGATCTCTTCACGCGCGACAATAAATATTCAACTCGGCACATTATTTATGAGATCACCAAATTTCCCATATTTCTAGGATTATTGTCGTTATATTGGACACAAAAAAATATTTTAAATTGAAAGAAATTGTTTAATATATCATTTATGGTTACATTTTACGTGTAGATCTCAAACGTAGATGTTGTTCAGTATAAATCAATCGAGGAAAATTTTAAAAAATTTCAAATTACATATATAGAATAAAAAAAATAAAGTAACAGTATTCAATATTCGAGAATTTAACATAATTAATTTGTATAAAATATTTTTTTTAAATATTTTAAAATAATTTAAATTCAAATTTAAAATATCTATATCTTTCCGACTATGAATATATTTAATCATAAATTAATCCTTTCGATATTTGTATAATTTTCAAAAATTATAATATATCTTCTCGATTCCTTTCTCCACAAAGAAGAAAGAGAACAGTATAGTTTATGTTCGTGCAGAAATAAAAGAGCCTTTATTCATTTTTCCGATTTTCGAAAAAAGAGAAACTATAAACAAGAAATTTCTCAACGAGATGGATGATGATGATAATAAAAAGAAGAAACATACGTTTCAGACGCGAAATAAATTGCCATAAGATTGCAAGTCATGCTCGCGTATACGGTGATAGAGTTTCTGACGAGCGTTCACACCCTCTCGATAAAAATAAATTCGTAAATGACACACCCTTTTCACGCGTCACTTCCGCGCGCGGGGGTTCATTCTCTTTTTTCGCGGCCGAGCGGCGTGTTTACGAGGCGGAAAAGAGGGTGAATATCAGGAGTCAATAGTCGAGAGCGCCAGGGAGGAAGCGTGCGCGATTCTTTATCACATAGTTTGCTCGCAACATTAACCTGGAACTCTTGATACTTTCTATAGCCGAGGACGAGTTTGAGCGAAGAAACGAAGATTATTTAAAATCTAGACCCTGTTGCGTCCACAAATTATTAGCTAGTCCACAAATTAAAGCTATAGCTATTACAACGAAGAATAGATGTTTATAAATTCGATTATAAGAATTTTTTAATCTTTATCCAAAAATTAATCGTTCGGAACTTTGAATAAAAATTTATTTATAATAATATTCTGTAATTAATTTTTAGAAATAGAAATTCACAGGGATATTCTTTTCTCGTAATATAATCAAGCATTCTTTTTTTTTTTTTAATCTTTGTGTAGTGGTTCATTTTAGATACCACTATCTTTCTCATCTTCTTCTTAAAATCATACATATGAGCAATCTTATATTAATAAATAATCTGTAGATTTCGTTTTGCAATTATTTATTATTATGGTTGAAGTATAAATATCAATCATCACTTTATTAATTTCAAGAATTAATAAACAAGTAAGAAATCCTTCAAACAAGATAGAAATTCAGGAGAATCGAAAGGCAGAATTACATCACGAGAATTTTATCATATAAAATTTGGCAAATCGGAGTAAAATTTTTCAAAAAACTTGTCTTTTGCTAAACGATTCAGAGATGACTTTCTGGATAATTCACGATAATTTTCATCGATCTTCGAATTTTCTCGAGCGTTTCATGTCGTACATTCATGACGTTTCATAAGGAAATAAAAGGCAACGTGTTCCAGGTTTCCTCGTACCATTAATTCCCACCTCCTCCTCGTTTGTTCTCTTCAACCTCTCAGCCGCCTTTTGCACATTGTTACCAAGTAATTGTTCATTGCTAACTATATCCCAGTTAATTCGCCCTCGAGGGAGAACACTTACTTCCACGAAACACACTTGAACTTTGCGTCACGTTTCTCTTTTTTCTCCTATTCCTTTCTTCCATTTACTCCATTTTCCACCCCTTTCGACACGGTCATGCTAGACCCGATGTGAAATTACTCTTTAATCCCACGAGCGTGCTGCCATCTCTGTAACGCATTCAGTTGAATAATCCTGATCGTTATCAAGATCGTTACCATTTATCCGGGAACAGTTAAGCTAACAGTTAAGTTTTCGAGGCAACGATGCCTAGGGTGTTCCTGTAATCGAATCCATCGCTAGTGAACGCCATTGTACATCCGTATTTCCCGCTTTCACCCCCATTTTCGAAATTTCCAACCGATCGTTCCGTTAACTATTCAATTTATTCTTTCCCCGATTTTGGTTCCTCTTTGCCTCGAGATTTCGATCTCGAATTACGTGGATTTGATGCTCGATACGGAAATGTACGACGAGTTTCGTTAGAGAGATTGTAGATAAACATGATACGACAGATATTGAGTTTAAAATGTTGGTATTCTGTGAATCTTTTTATTCTTTCTTTCTTATCCTTGTTCAATAATAAATATGTTCCTTAGAATTTTAATTCAAACAATAAAAAGTATTTCTTTTTCTATATAATAATTTAGTATACAACTATTTATTAAATAATTTTTCGCTCTTTTAATTATAAATATATTTCTTTTTAATTATCATAGATCACATAGAAAAAAATATCATCAAAAATAAACTTGCTAAATTTTCTCCTGTAACGATATTCAAATATTTTTACTTCGAATTAGCAATTAAGCACCTTCGAAACAGATAGCAGACGTGAATCAAAATTCGAGGATCAACGCGAAATAAATATAGTAGTAGAAGGTGATCGTAACGAAGTGGTAACGTGTAGTTTCGTTAGATCAAACGATATCGGCCATTTTGCAGCGCAGCGGATGAAAAAACACGATTCTTCATGAATTATAAAATTTCCATTTACCGATAAAAGCTGCGTTCCGATGTAACACGAGTGATTGAATGCGAGATGATGAGAGTGGTGAACTGCACGAGAAAGAAAAAAGAAGAGAACAGTATAGATATTAAAGGAATAGAGAAAGATCATAAATGAGAAGAAAGAGAATAGAATTGCTAAATAATGCGATATCGTGTTCTTCTGTTGTTCAGAAGTAGTAATTATATTATTATATTTATAAGGAAAAACAAATTGATTCTATTTTCGATTTTCTGTATTTTGTCAATCGTGTGGGATTAATAACAGTTCAACAATAAATTAGAATATTGAAGAAATATTATTTTTGTGGAGTTTCACTTGAATTGTTACTCTACCATTCTCTTATATTATGTATAAGTCGTTCAATAATTTCCTCATTTTTCTTTAAAAAATTTGTTTAATATTAATAATAAATATTATTCATATTGAAACTATCAAAAATTTAGAATCACCGATTCTTTATTGAAATTTAAACTTGTTATTGAAGAA
Source organism: Apis dorsata (assembly GCF_000469605.1). Classification (NCBI taxonomy): domain Eukaryota; kingdom Metazoa; phylum Arthropoda; class Insecta; order Hymenoptera; family Apidae; genus Apis; species Apis dorsata. The sequence goes on from NW_006263382.1 coordinate 44,320, forward strand.
AATCTATTTCGTAGAATTTTAGTGTTACGCGTGTATGGAAAATACTTTGGAACAATTTTTTTCCAGTTTTTTCTCGAAGAACAGAATTTCGTAAATAAATTTTCCAAAAAATCTGCTCGCGTGAATATGTGCACATGCGATTTCAGGCTCGGCAGGACGAAAATACAGAATCGGAGGTAGCGTCAGTAAATTCCCGATTTATCAGCCCGACGAGCGCTTAACGCAACGGTGACGACGTTATCGTTGCCTATGGAATCATCCTCTGACACGGTGGCTTTCCTCGGAATTTATACGTTTAAAAAAGTCACGATACAAAGAGGAAGTTGCACGTCCAACTGGAAAAGCTTACGCCGCTTCTGCATCACATTCTGATTTATATTCAAAATATAAATCTATAGATATTATTTCATTGTTTTAACAGTTAAACATTTATATATATTTCAGCATTTTTGATAGTTCATTTTTCTGGATTTTATTTCAGTATAAATAATTAGTATTAAATTGTAATTAATGTTTCCTCGTTTCATATATATTTCAAAGTAATTCGAATTTCTCAATATAAATAATAAATATTTAAATACGAGAAAATAATATATATGTATCATTTTGCCAGAACAATGAACAATTGTTTATTGTTTGTTCTACTTAAAAATTTTAATATATCCAGTTTGTGTTTTATTATTTTAAGTGTATTCTTTAAAAATATTATTATTCGATTCTCGTGTTATTCTCAAATTTATGAGAAATATTATTCATTAAAAAACAATTGAATCCAAAATAACTCATTTATAAATAAATATTTTATTGTAAATTATTAGTATTAGTAATTATATTTGAAAAATCTTCATTCAATTAACATTTCGACGTATTCGATTCTATCACGAATATTCCTCTAAAAAGAATTTTTTTAAATTCGTAAATAAGAGGATTTCAAAAAAATGTTTGAAAACGTCGAACTAATATTTATTAGTTTTTTAATTTATCAAATAGTAAAATCACTTATGTACACGACAACATAGATAAACACCAGTCATATTTTTGATAGATATATCAAAATCAATTTTGATCTCATAACGCATTAATTCAGCACAGAAATGCATCTCGGATCGATACTGAATGTTTTTGACTGATTGCTAATATATAATTCTCGCTAGAACAGATTTTTTTCACGTGAAAATGGATTCATCAAATTTCCCTGCAAAATTTACAAATGCAAAAATTTTATATCTCGGCATAAAAGCATCGTGGTTTCATATTTCTAAAATTTCATGATATATCATGTAAATTATAATAAAATTTTATCATAGAAAGAGTAATAGACTTCAGCAAAATTCAAATGTATATGAATTACAATTTTTAAAGTTTTTGTGATTTTACATTACTACGATTTATATATTTTTTTTACGAATAAATAAAAATATATGTATTTTTGAAAATCTATCCAATTTATTTGTATTATGTTTACTTTGAATTTTATTTTCGAAATAAATATAAAATATTAAATTTTAATTCTAGAAATAATCCTAATTTGTATTAAATTATCACTAAATTTTTTCATCAGTTAAATTATCATTAAAAATGATGAAAGAATTTTTACATTACGTTATATAAACACAGTTAAAAGCTGAATGATGAAGTGTTTATATTACCTTTTCATTTGAAAGTATAAAATAAATATAAATGTATAAAATAAATATCGAATATTTAAATGAAAATTTGATTATACATTAAACAATATAAATAAATTTTTTTAGTAATTTAATTCCACATCGTAAATAGAGAGTGAGAAAATAAATTAGCTCATGCTATACAATAAATCTGAAACAGTAGTTGTATATTCGAAGCGTAAATGGAATCTGGAACCAATCAATGAAAACCACCAACGATTTATGAGAAGTTAATCTGACACTTGTGCAGTCACTGCAAAAAGGAATCCAATCTACTGTGTATGGAAAAATATAAATAAAATATAAAAATTTCGGTAACGTATCAAATTTATAACAATTCGACTATATTTCTAGTTTATATTAAATATTTTCATTATATTCAATCGTGCTTTTAATCGTGTCTTCTTCATTGAAAAATATATCTGAATATTATTTATCAAATATTTCATTCTTTCGATAATAGTGGATTTTTTTATCCAGTTGTGATATGATGAAAAATATAAAAATGCTCATATCGAAAAGAAAATCGGATATTTGAAAAACCTTCCATATTTCTTAGACCTGTGACGCCATCTACTGATATAGGAAATCCCTGTAACACCTAATCTCTTCTTAAATTTATCAAAAATAATTAATAAGTCGATACATTTAGTATTAATTTTTTTCTTAACATCATAATAATGATTTTTATATTATTCCACTAACTATCCCTTCATCTCTACATTGGGTAGAGAAATTTCTTTAACACAGTTCGATGATAAGCATCGTTTAAGCGCAACTTGCGTAACGATTTACGCGTGCGATGATTTGTATTATATACAACAGAGGGCTCATGGTTAAACGTTGACCAGTTCCACACTTCTTCTCTGATGAATAATTCATTCGCATGAATAATTCATGAGCCGAATGTAGTGAACAATGAAATGGTCGAAAATGCGGTGTAAGATTTGACAAATTTATCGTTTTACGGTTTATTTACAAACGTACGTCACCGTGTGGTGGTTAGAAGCGCAATCTACTTAAACAATCAATATTTTCCAGATTCAATATAAATCAATCTCAAATGAATAAATTCTACGTTTCGTCGTATTATTATTATTATTATTATTATTATTGCACGTCGAAATACTTTTGATTTTCTTCAATAGGAAAAATTACTTGATTGATTGTTATTATCACACTTTTAAAATGAACAATTTTGCTCGAAAATGAATTTAGATAAATTTGAATTTTAAAGAGAATTGTTTTATTCATCCCAACATTATTGGATGAAACGGGGCGAGGACGATTACTTCATAGGCTTGCTCTTCTTTAAAGATGTCCCTCGAATATGTATGTATTGTAGGGATAATGTTTATTCGTGAAGATATTTCCTTTGCAAATTTATTCTGGAATTTTTGATCGTCCCTAAAAGAAATTCATCGATGAAAGTCTTCAGAAATTTATTCTGGGATAGATAGAGTTCTTTTAAAGTGTGCAAAAGAAATTCGTTGAATAAAAAAATCCATTCTCATTTATATTCTTCGGTAAATTATATTAAAATTATTCTAAATATACACGGTATAATAAAATTCGTTTCAATTTATTTTCTTTGAAAAAGAAAAAAAATATCCATTAAAATATATTTTTAAAATTAAAAAATTAATTCAAGTTGATATTTTATCCTTATCTTATAGAGATAATATCATTTATTATTATTACTATATATATTTTATATATTATAAAAATTCTTCTTCATTTTATCACTTAGTTTGATAGTTAGAATTTCAGTTTAATAAGTCTTAAATCTTTTTAAATAGCAAATAATACAACAAATTAAAAGTAACAAGTAATATCCAAAAATATCATCTATAATCACAACTGAAATAAAAATATTTCAGAAATTAAATAAATAAGATAAAATTTACTTGACGAAGAAGATACTGTTCATCAAATATATCTAATAAAATTTCTGCAGAATACATTCAACACCCAGAATACATCAAGACACTCGAAATTCCCGAGTACAGGGAACAATAAATTCGTTCGTGCAATCCTCTAATCAAGACACACACAACCTTTAATCACTGTACCAGAAATTTTCAAACGAGGATTATCCTATTATCAATACGTGGCTCGATTCTTTGAAAAAGGTGACGGGCTAAACGAAACATTGGCGAGATAAATCAGCAAAAAATCTCTCTGTCTCTCGACTGTTCTTCCAACGGTGATTAAGCTGATACTAATGAAAAAGATCTCTCGTAACTATCAACTGGACACAAACTGCACGCTCCGTTCCCTCTAATATAGACTTCCACGGCCAGAAAACAAAGAGGCAGACTATTGTAATTACTCTGTTCCACGAAAACTCGCATGCATACGCACACAGAGGTGGAGGAACGCGCGAAATGATTCTTCCACCGTTGTACGCTATCCGTTCGCACCCCTTTCGAAACCTTCCGCCACCCCAACGCTGCTCATACCAACTCTGCGGTCTGCATGGCAGATTTATATTTGCATTTAAAATCTGCACGCTGTGGCACATCTGTCAAACGGTGCATATTGAAATCTTCACGCGTGTAGTGGTAGTTACACCGATGGCGTAGGTGTTGCCAATTTGGTTCGCTCTCTCCCTTTCTCTTTCTCTCTTTTCCCCGTCACTTTTCGCGTTGTTTCTCCAAAATTTAACCCCTCGACTCGTCTACCCTGGACCATTTATGGGCCAGCCGGTTGACCACGCCTATGTCACACCGCGATATTGTACCGGGCTCGAGCAATTCTTGTATGGCTCCAAACCCATCCCGTCGGGGACGGCCCATTATGACTGTAATTTTTGCACGCGTTGCGATGTTAAACCTCGATTGCACCGCGGCTTTTTGGCCGTTCGAGGAGAAAGGAAATAAAGTTGAAAGGTTTGTAAACGTTGGCTGATGGTACGAACGTGTTTCTGTAGCTTGTGTACACACGTGGACAATGGAATTTACAGTTTTTTTGAATTGTGATTGAAGGATTCGTGAATAATATCATGAAAAAGTTTGTGATTAAATATTTTTGTATTTATCTTATAAATTCATATATAATTATATTGTTTTATATTTTTAAAAGTAACAACCTATATTTTTATTTTCCAATTTTACTATTCAATTTTTAAATCGTACTAAAAACCAACGTTCGTAAAATTCTTTGTATCTACATATACATTCATCATGGTTAATCAATTTCTAATGATTAATCATTCACTAATCAATACTAAAACTGTACATATTACTATCAAATATTGGTCAATCACACGGTTGACACGAGAACCATCCCGTGAAATGATTAAACTGGATGGGAACGAAATTTTTCATCGATCTAAATCAAACATCTAGGTTTTCAACGTCAATCAACAATCCATAAAAACCCACTAATTGAACGATGCTCGTTCCTCATCCTATCTCTGATTCGCAAAAAAAAAAAAAAAAAAAAAA
>NW_006263382.1:49715-53720 GCF_000469605.1 Apis dorsata
TTCGCTGGAAAACTGACTGACGCGTTGGCCTTTTATCGATCGCGAAATCCGGAATCATAATTTCGGTCAGCAAGAAAGAATTGATTCTGCGTGATTGCAAAAACACGATTCGTCGCCGGAAAATTTATACCGTGGCTTTTTTTAAAGATGCTATTTGTGCGAAAATTGAATGCAATTAGCGATGGATTCGAGTGTATCGCGAGTAAATTTGAACATTGATCAAATTTGTATTTTCTTATTCGAGTAATTCAAAGAAAGAAGGAAATATATTTCCAAATAGATTTGAAACTTAATATTAAATATATTTAATAAATATTCGTTCAAAATTACCATTGTGAAAATTAAATACTCAGCAAATTGCTATATACATGGTAAAGTGAATTCTTTTTATCGAATTTTAGATTTATAAGTAACTTTATATTGATCATTAATACTCGAGTGTCGAGAAAAGATAGAAAAGAAGAGTGAAAATCGATGTCGACGCAAGTATCGACTATCCTGTAATTCTGTATTCGGACATACGTATATGCGCGTGAAAGTAGAGGGTTGGAAAACTGAGCAAACGACACGATTGTCATTCAGGGATGAAAGTTTGTCGTCAACTTTGGAGAGTTGAAGTTGCTAAACTGTTCTGAGGATTTGTTTGAGCGCTTATAAGGCGCTTATGGCTATATCGTGGAATTTTTCAGCGAAAAGAGATCAAAGAGTTCTCAAGATTTCGTTTACTTTTGCTAATTTGTCCTTGAGAATTGAGGCTGAGCGATGATGGCAAATTATCGTTTAATATTTTTTTTTTTTTTTTAGACAGTGAAGATTTAATATACGATTTAATTTATTCGAAAAATCTGTTTATGCATAATTTTTGCGAAATATCGAGTTTTATGTCGTTAAGATATTAATTTTTGCATACAATTTTTAATAACTGTATGCAAAATTCAGAATGATTGAATTGTGATTACTAATGTAATCTGTACTTGAAGAAATAGAATGAAAATTACATTATGAATTAAGTAATGTTATAAGTAGAATTTGTTGTCAAATTTTTGATTGATATCATAAATTGAAATATCATTCGATTAAATTAACTTAAGATTAACAATGAGACGAAAAATATCCTTAATTATAATTGTCAGCTCATCAATGTCCAATTAAGAATGACAGAAATTTAAGAAAAAAGAAATTAAAAAATATTAATTTTTATAATCTCTTTCTCATTTCTATATAATCTATCATTTTCAAACATTAATTATGAATATCAGAAATTAAGTAATTCATGAAATATTAGATATTAGAATATAATTTCTCAATCTGAAAATAACAATTATAATTTTCAAGGAACAAATGATCAAGATAATACAATCCTTAACCTGAGATGACGTTAAACTTTAGTTAAAACACTTTTATTCAGCTTTAATCAAAATTCAACGTTCGAATATTTAACTTATATAATCAACCTCTTTCATCTCTTTTCCTCTTTCAAACTCGTTCACCATTATTTAATTTACCAAACACATTTGCAACAACGAAAATTGTAAAAATCGCAATTGCAAAATTGCAAAAAGATATTGGTTACATTCACTCACCTGGTGATGAGTTGATGCACCCTTGGCCACTGACCCCGCGACCTCAGTATCCTGACCGTTCCCAGAAGCGACGATCTGTGCGAGGGCGAGATCTCCATGGCTTTGAGATAGTACTTGAGGGAGGGCAGCCATTTGCCTGAAGAGACGAACGACGATTTGGCGTGAGTATAAAGCGGTGGTCGTTACGCGGCCAGAGTTTAGATGTTGTTTCCTCTACTTTAAACTACTTTAACCCCGTACTTTGGACCGTCGCGACGGGAACCGTCGGCCTTTATCCCATTTTAAGCCATTTAGCCGTTCCACCACTGTCACTTACCATTCTGGTACAGCCACGAAGCATATTCCGTGAGATGGTCGGGGCTTCGTGGTTGTAGTCGAACAACGTGTCGCAAAAGTGCGCCCGCTGTTGGACCGGTTGCCAACCTCGCCAGGACCAGATAGGCTGGTGTGTACGCTGGATCCAAGGATACGCATTTCTGCAGCATCCGTATACACTCCTCTGTCCTGTTCGTTTTCCTGGAAAACAAAATCATATTATTTTATTGATTTAATAGAGGTGATGACATTTCGTGTTTATTAGAAATCGAAATGAATGTTCATAAATATATATTTAGTGGCGAAAAATGGAACATCGGTGATATTCAAAATGTAAAAAATATAGAAATTCTCAAGTTCTATAGGTTGGGATCAATATTGGGTTACGTTAAATTTTTAATGGAACCAATAATGGATCGCGAAATGAAGACTCTATGTTACTCAATATAGTTATACTCAAGTACATAGTGGCTTTATAACGTAAATGTTATATTATAAATAGGCTACAGTTCCTGTTAGAAATAAATATCAATTTAAGTATATTTTGAGCCTATAATTTAAAAGTAATAATTTCAGAGAATAAATTATGACATAGTATTAGATTTAATTAAAATAATTAAGTGTTACTCAAAATACAGGAAATTTAGCAGAAAATTTAATAATGTTACTCAACTTAATTTGTACAAATTTGTACAATGATATTATGTTGATATAAATATAATGCAACAAAGTTATTAATAAAAATTTCATACTTAATTTTTTTAATATAAAAATTAGCACATACGGTTAATTTTGTAAATGGGAGAATTATGCAACTCGTTTGTAATGATTTATTACCAATTATATTTCAGGCATGTTTCAACTATGTTAACTATGACAACCTATTCCAATCATGTATGACGATCATTCTCGCGAACTGTAACATGATTACAATCAAGATATGAATGTCTGTACTTGCTTTTAACGCATTATGGGCATCCCTGTACATCATTGTACATTCTGCGTGTTTCACCGTTCCGTGAAATGCCACTATCCATGACGCTAATTTCGCATGAACTGGTTAATGCAATTTTCTCTAAATGACCAGCAGATTCCAAATGACCTAATAACATCTCCGTGCTACTTGATCAAATTATATGAAATGGTAAAATATGATGTGACTAATGTTCATTTCGAAGAATAGAAAATTATCTTATTTTTTAACTAAATATTAATATACTTGATTATTTTAATATTGTCAGGAAAAGACAATAATGGTATAATCAAAGTAATTAATTTTCATAAAATTCTGGTATAATTTATATGATATTAATTTTATTTTGAAAGGTATAACGTATATGTATATACGTTATATTATATATATTATTATTGCATGTATTAATTATTAATTATTGGTTATAAAAAATAATTAAATTTGGTTCGCGTGGGATTCAAGCGAATGAAAAATGACGTGTGATTTCAGTGATTTTCGATGATTGAAAAGCGTAAACAAAATCATTAATATAATATTTTATAATTATGATTAATATTATATTCTAGCAGGAACATTTTTCTTGTAAACATTTCTCCTATAATTATACGAATAATCATTTTAAAAATATTGTCCGTCTGTAAATCAATGATGATGAAGAAAAACGATAATAAATAAACAAGATAAAAAAATTATAATACATTGAAACCAACATCGACCTAATTTTATTAAATCATTTTTTAATGACTTCAAAACAATTTAAAATTATCAATTACAATTTAAAAACAAAGTATTGATTCTCCCATTTCATTCGCAACGACTTGCAACAATCAATTAACCCACTATTCAAATCCTCATTGCTGGCAAACTGAGAAACTAGTTTCATCGTTATCGGTGAAACTACGTAGTTATCAATGATCTGCGAACGAGCTCGTTTCATCAAGACTTCGAATCCCGTGATACGGTTCATAAGCTTGGTAATCCGCAGGCCACGCTTCCGAGGATTTAACGGCGTAAAATTCCTTCGCGTTGGAAGGGCGAAAAATTTATGGACGTTGTTTTCCCTTCACAGCCGGAACCAGACGAAAATAGGGTACAGGGGGGAGGGGGGCGGCATCTAGTGGACGAACTATGGCG
>NW_006263382.1:53937-55095 GCF_000469605.1 Apis dorsata
TTTGACCACGCCGCCAGAATTACCTTGCCACGCTAAATTTATCGCGGCGCATGTACTTCGGTATACCATTGCCTCGATATATCATTAATAAAGTGGAACGGCGGTGGATTTGGAATTCTTCTCGTAATTTTGTCCGCTCCGCGCGACGGGGGACTTCATTAGACCTCGGGGCATTCGCTCGAATTATCCTAGATTTTAACTTGTTGTTTTAACCGATGCGTCTGTCTCGGTTTATTTCTTGCTCAAACGGATTAGTTACGCTTTGTAAAATATAGATAATATAACATTTTACGGAGAAATTAAGTTAATCTGAAAGGTCTCGAAGCTTTTGACGAAGCTTGCATATGAAGCATTGAATGTGGACCTTTTTTTCTTGGAAAATCTCTTTGGAAATACGAAATCCACTTTTGAATACTTCAAATATCGATATTGAAATTGATGAAGAGACGAGAGCGAGAGTTTGATGCGAATGTCGATCATTTAACAAACATAAGAAATTGTTTTAATCATATGGATACGTGTATAAAGATTGACCAAACTAGCACATTGTCGTCAAAGAAAATAGCAAAATAAAGAAAAAAAAAGCTCAAAGAAATCATAAAATTCCATTTATTTAATTAATAATAACAGAAAAATTAAACTTGAATTTGTCAAGCAGAAGAATATCACGAATATTTTTCAAACGTGTATTAAAAATGAACTCTATCCAATCAATTATTGATGAAATCATTTCAACTATTAAAAGAAAATAGATGGTACAGAAGTATTCCACATTTAACTTAATTTGTCGTTAAGTTTAATATTTTTCTTTCTTTTTTTTTTTACAAACTGACCTGTAAAGCTGGCCAAGATTGTAATGAGCGTTCACGTGGCCCGGTTGAGCGTGTATTGCTGCCAAAAAGTGTTGCTCCGCTTGATCGCCCACCGTGAGTGTTCCGAGGTTGTTATGCGCACTGGCGTACGTCGGCCACAGCCTGTAATCAAATAAACGCCGCTTATTTACAAAGTGATTAACGATTCGGAGGAACACGGTTGCGTTGCCATGCATTTAATTGTAGAGGAGGGGTAATTCCGTTTTCCCTTTCCTTCCCCACATATGTGCTCGTGTAATAACCGGCAATAGAGCCGATCATTGGAATAATTTTCATTTTTTTTTTT
>NW_006263382.1:55397-70412 GCF_000469605.1 Apis dorsata
CGGTAAACACGCGAGGGATTATAGGGATGGTAATCTGGAATCGAGTTCTCGTTTGTCGTAACGGGAAGTAAAATTACGCCAAATGTGCTAGAGAAGCAACACTGGATTTTCATTGATTTTGCACGAATATTACGGGTAATAAATTTCGTGCAATTGTTTTACAATTTTTTGTTTTTGATAAATACTATCAGGAAAACTTTATCATAAAATAAGTTCAAATAATAAAATTATCTACTATTAAATCATCGTATCGTGTTATTCATTAAAAAATATTCTCTAAATAGATTATTAATACGTGTTAATCCATAATAGGTAAGATATTCCATCAATTATACGAATAACACAAAAGATGGTGTAAAATTAATTGTCAACTTAAAACCATTATTAACTTGATAAATCGGAATCATATTCATCTGAATTATCCCTTGCCCTAATCGGTAATATCAGGTTCGCTATGTATCGTTACATGGTGGATTGCTCACATAAACCATTCTGTTTGACCAAGGTAATTCCCAAACAACGTGAGAGCGATGTTTTCGGTAGGACAAACCGTAGCAGCTGGTTAATTAACACAGCCAACCGACGGCTTGTGCGCGGCCAAGGTGCAAATGGCTAACGAGCCTCCACCATCGGCCACGCTCGATAAGAGATAGCATCGTGCGAAGTTTCTGGCCACTCCAACGAAATTGCCTCCAACTTCCTAGCTGAAAGGGAGAAAACTATCGGTGGGGGAGGGAGGTGCACTCTGAACCATAGAGACAAAGACGAAACAGCGAACTCTCTGCTTTCAATCTCGCGGATTGAGGATTCGAGGGCATATACGTGGTGTGTATGTGTGTGTGTGTGTGTGTGTGTGTGTATACACACGTGTGTGGAAATGGCACCGTGGTGGAATAAAAGGCGAACTTGGAATGGCGTGAAAGGTGAATTAGGTAGTTCTTTCGAGCGAAACGATTCAACGATTCGACTCTTCTCCTGTGGACAGGATATTACGTTTCATGAAAACTCCCTCTCGAAAATTTCCTTTATTACTGGACGCCCATACGGTCGACTGGATTTCTAGAAATGGATATCTATTTCTTACAATATTAATTATCGTGGTTTAATTATCGTGTTGAATGGATGAGGAAATTAAAACGGCATCCTTCTTTTTCTCTAGAGGATTGATCAAGATTTGTTGTGAAGTTTCAAAGAATTTTAATAAAAATACCATCAGTCGACTGAAATTAGTCGTCTCGTGTAAGAATTTTTAATTTAATCATTTTGATCCAGTTTTGATCTATATAATTATCTATTGCATTATTCCAAAAGATGTTTCATACGAAACTTGTATTTCAAGGGGAAATGTTTTTTAAATTTATTATAATATTTGCTTATTCCTCTATCCTTTTTCTATTATTATACGATATATATATACACATGTACACATAGATGTGTACAAGAAAATATATGTACAACAATGGCCGGTATTTAAGAGCGGAATTCCACTCTTACTTAATTCCGCCGCACCCACTGCCCCTCTCCCCCAATCCAATTTAGAAGTAATGTAGTTAGCGAAAATGTATTACGGTGGGAACGCGTTCTGACAAAACTTTCTTAACTTTCTGACGAGGAACGTATATTCCGACAGTCTGATTCTTCGAAGCAACGCAATTCGGTTCAACATAACGCGAGGATTATAGAACAATATTATATTTCCGTGGTGGGTGGTGAGAACACGATCTCGTCGTGAACTCGATTTTTCAACGAAACTTCATGGAAACTGAATTAAACTTTCTTATCGAAATAAAGAATATTCCACGGCTAAACAATCGCTGGAAAAAACGAAAGGAGGAGAATGGTCGTTCTTGTCCTTAACGTCAATTGTCTTATAATTTTAAAGAAGCACAACTTTGCTTTGTTATTTAATGTCTCTTCGTTTTGAATCGAAAAAAAAAAGAAACTTAATTTTATTTCGAAATTAACTGTTATTACTTTAATGGAAATTAACTTGGATTAGAAGTTTAATTATTTTTGTCTCTGTTTATGGAATGTAGGTTATTTCATGTTATGATTCATTAGAAGAAGAAACAGGTATGTGTTGAAACGCACTTCATTTTAGTTTGTTAATGAATATGATTATATTTGTTAATCTATCTGTTTCAATTTCTCGTTCAAAAGTAGAATTTTCTATATTTATATAATCCCTTTTTATCCCTTAAAAAAAGTAGAATAAAAATTTAATTGCTTCTGGAATACTCTGTACTTAATAATTTCCTTTTGAAAATTGAATAATTATTTAAAATTTATTTAGAAATCGTATCGTAAAGAAATGCATAAATAAAATTTAATAGATTAAAGTTTATCAAAATATTATAATATTTTTATAATAATATTTTTCAAAATATACATAACTTTTTCAAATATTTTTCAATTATTTTTTTACTCAATAATACAAGAAATTCGATTTTAATTTATTATTCATTGTCATGCACAATATTCTTTTTTAAAATAAATCAATTGATGAAAAACCGATTATAATATACTTAACTAATTCGAAGCTACATTGATAATAAATTTTATTAACGGAATAATATTAAATATTATTTGATGAAACGTTTAATCATTAAATATTGAAGAATTTAACACATTTGTAAAATCAGTGATTTCATATGCAACAATAATACGATGATTTATTTATTTGTGTCTCTTTAGAGAAACAAATAATGCAATCACACGAACATAATGTAGTTCAAACTCAATTAAATCACCTCTACAATGATGTACAGAGTGTTTCAGAAAAGAAGAAGAGAAAATTTCTGTATACAGAAATAAGTCGAGGAAATAAAATTTTTTCTTTTAAAAAGTTAGTTTTCAAAAATTCGAATTTGAAAATTCATCGAATATTTGATTACTTCTCTACATTAATCATTCAATCTTAATTTTTTCCAATAAATAAGTTTTTCACAATTTCATATAGATCTTTCAAGAAATTTCTATTCCACATTTAATTCTTCTCTTCTTCTCACACTTCCCACAAATAATTAATTTTCTCCAATCATTTTCAAATTTCATTCGCTCAAAAACGAAGCCTTAAACAACAAAATCCTTTCTCTCCTTTTCGATTTAATTTTTGCGCGTAGAGTCAACCCCTTTCGAACCATTTGTTTTGAGAAATCCTGTACAATAGAACGTTCGCGTCTGCAGTCGGTAAAATAAGCACACCCCATAATGAAGCGTTACCTTAAAGCGATCTTGGAGCAACGATACATAATTACAAAGCGTAGGAAGCCGCGAACAGGTATAGGGTACGGGTAATGGGTCCAAAATGAGACCTCTTTAAATCACCGGCCGCCTTACAAGATTCAAATGATTTAACTCCACGTTGGTAGCCGACATGAAACTTCTGCTGCGTAGTGTACACCTAAATCGCTTCGAAGCATGAAACTCTGCACTTAATAAAATGTCACTCGCACCCTTTCAGTTGCAACCCTTCAACCCGTTGCTCGTAGTCAAGCACAGCTTTCATACGGGGAAAGTGAAATCTGGAGTTCCTTGGTCTCCGTTCCCTGTACAATTTAATTAACGCAATTGTAATTTACGTCGTGTAAATCGTTTTGATTTTCTCGATCTTGTTTATTTTGTTACGTGTAAATTTGACATGTTGGTTGGAGGGAAATGCTTGAATAAAACGAAGACAGATGAAATCAGGAAAAAAAGAAACTTAACAATTCATATTTTACAAGATATAATATAAGTTTTTATAACAGAGTAATTTTAAAGTGAAATTTTTTTTGAAATGTATTAAATTTTTTCTAAATTCGATACATATATTTCGAAGACTAAAATTATCAGATTATTGATAATCAAAAAAAGAAAAAAAAAATAGGATTTTGAAATAATAAATCCTTTATTGCAGATAATAACAATGATGAAAATCGAAGTGATAATATCTGATGAAAGAAAAAATATTTTTGCAAGTGATGAAACAGTGAAAATATAGAAAACATATCTTGTAAATCATGAAATTAATATCAAATAATTATTAATACAAATTAAACCACATATATACTTCCATCTTACTATTCCTAAACTCTATCCATTACTTGAAAAAAACTCCTACCTCCTACGCAAAATTGAAATAAAATAACCTTAAATCTTACACACACGTGTTCCCTCTATCGCATGACATCTATAACAGCAAATTGACTCAATCGAGACGTCGCACAAATGTCGCTCCCTTATCGGTGTAATATTCGATATTAAGGGTGGCATCGCAACATACGGATCGTAACCACGCGTAATATTGGAAAGAGAGACGGAGAGAAATGTAAAACGGGCATATATACGGGAGGGAAAGGAAAGAATTTCTGGGTATATCTCGAGGATAGTTGTTTCGTAACGACGGAGGGAGGGGAGGGTTTGTCTGCGAGAGCTCAATAAGGGTGCGCGCGTAGGTCGAAGGAGATGGGATCATCGCGGCCGCGTGCAAGTTACACACAGCGAAATGAAGAAAGCGGATGAAGGGACGGAGAAAGAAATCCGGCGTGAGTGGATCGGCCAGGGTCGAGAAAGGAAGGGTATAATCCGTACGGCTATTCTATCGAGTCTGTGATGCATGTTCACGTTCCCGCGGTGAATCCGTTTTATTCGACGCGTTTCGGATGATTCGTATGTATATTCCTTCTTTTTTCTCCCATTTCTTCTCCCCCTCTTTTCTTTGTGTCTCTGTTTTTCTTCTTCTTGTTGTTTTTGCACCTTTCCTCGCATATACGAAGATAGAATTTTTAGAATTAATTTAGAAATAAATAGTACTGGATTGTATGTATAGAATATGTATGTGGTGTGTTATAGTATAAGTATTTAGGATATTAAAATTATGGTGGAATAGGAATCTTTGATGTAGGATTTTTAAGAATATTGATTATGAAATTGAAAAGTAATTCCTCAAGAATATGAAAATCGATTATGAAGGGAAGTATATAATGTTTTCGTCGATTATATTGATTTTTGAACGAAATATTTCGAAATACAGGTTTTTTTTCCTTTACCTTTGGATATTGTTCGGGAATTTTTTTCTTCTTGAAAGATTTAAAAAAGAGATTTATTGCATCGTGAAAATAAAATTGCGCGAAATCCTATTAATTCTGACGTGAGTTTGACGTGTATATTTTATTTAATCTGTTTATTTTTTCGAAATTCGTAAAGAATAATTAACAAAGTTAGAGAACTCAAAATGGATTTTTTAGATTTATTCAGAATTCTAATTTCTACTAATTTTTTTATAGTGGAACAGACGAGACGAATTAGACAGATATAGAATCAATTTTTTTCAATAAGAATAACGAAAAAATTAATGAAAAAAAAGAAATAATCAGGAAGATTTCCTACAATTTTGCACGTGATAAATTTTACCAATAGATAATAATAAAATAGTGTGTAACAAAATATTCACAAATGCATTAATCCTTTGAGATCTAGCTCTCTAGCCTTGAATCAAGACTCAAATAAATAAAATTTCAAGCAGAAATTTAACTTTCATTGAAAAGTCGTATTGGCAGAAAATGAATTATGCAATAAGAAACTTTTGGCGAGGGATATTGGATTTCTGAACGAATATAGAAGTGTTTGTTGCCAAAAAAAAAAATGTGATGAATATTGGATTTGAGGAATATATAAGCGAATATATAAGTACCACTATCATTATAGTTTGGAAATATAGAATCATTAGATAAACAAGAGTACTAGAAACATTGAAAATCAACGAAACTACTAGCAACAATAACATAAAATTATACTATCATAAATTTCGTCGATGAATACCACGAGAATATCAAGAAACGAGCAAACTTGCCACATTCCTACAACAATAACTGGATAACCATATCTCTGATTATACACTAGTCAATAATATAAAATAATTTTAGATCGTAGAATGGAACTAAGCATTATAATTTTCTCAGCATGCCAATTTATCATGATGTATGATTATTGAACGTTTGCGTGGCGAAAATCAATACAATATTAGTATCTTGGCACTCCATATTTCTTATTTCAAAAAATACGTATTTCCAATACTTGGAAAAGAAATAAGAAACGAGATTTGTTTTCAAGGATCAAACGCGATCTTTGGCAAAATGGCGAGAAAGGGCACGGTTGAAATCTATATACCAAGCGATGTACCTGTAGAATTTTACATGCTAATCTTAATGCATCGATGATTCGAAATTCTGAAAGTGTCGTGTATAAATATGGAAGTCGATAAACATTAAAATGTCTGATGTAGCTTTCGAATGTGTTATGCATGAGGTTAGTCGATCTAGACCTATGAAATATCGAAAATTTGAAGAGAAAGTATCTGCTTTTACTTAAATCTAATATAAGATAAATTTTTAGGATACATTTAAATTTGGAATAGCTGCGAGAGGTGTAAATAAGATTATCTTTAGAAGAGTTTAAAATTTTTTAATTTTATTAGAGTGAATTATAAGTGAAGGAAAAAAAGAGAATCGAAAATACAATTTTTTTATTCTTGATTTTTATATTTTAATTTTAATTTAAAGATAAAAGGATTTAATTAAATTTTTAGATATCTCTAGCCAAACATCCTGCACGGAAAAGGATTATTTATGAAATCATTATATTATACACTTTTTCCTCTTTCTCGTAATATTGCTTCAAAAGGAACATGTGAGAACTGGAGGGTTTCCGCCCACATACACATTCATATAGTAGAAAGCATTAAAGCTTATCTTACGAAGAAGCGAGTATTTTCATTACGTCTTATCTCTTGACCGCTCTTCGCAAACTCTGCTTTTACGTTTCTCGAAATACTGTATTTCAGTTTTTGAAAACTTGAAGCTCTGTTTTGAAAATATCGCTCAATAGGATCAAAAATTATTTCGCTTTCGACTGATTACCGCAGAATTTCGAAAATTGACGATAAGAAGAGAGAAGGAAATCATTTCAATGAAAAAACGATCTTCAATTTCTAATAAGTATTTTCGCAATGAATATAAAATAGAAACGAATGAAATGCATGAAACGGTTCTTAAAAGCAGTTTGAAAATCGGGAAGGGGGTGTCATTTGAAAGACTTTCTTAATAAGTTCAATTAAAGACGATTAACTACATTTGAAAACTTTAGTCAGAATATTCTTTTCACATTTTTCTTCCTTCCCTTTTTCACTTCCTTTATGGTAAATGGTCAAATATCGTTATTGAAAGCACACTTTTCCATCTGAAAATCTTCTTTCACAGATATTTTTAAGTAATAACTTCATATTTATCAGATCTTTTCAATTAATCTTGCGGAAACTTTTAATCGTGGAAAGGAATTAAAAATGTTTCATTTCCTAAATCCATTTTTATAATATACTGTGTTTGAGAAAAAAAGATATCGTAAAAGTATTATTTTGAAAAGGAATCCAAATAAATTAATAAATATAGAAAAATTAAAGTTCAAAATAATTTTTCGAATAAAAAATTCAGTAAATTATATAAAAAAATTCGTTACATCAAAAGTAATTAAACATTTGAATTATCT
Organism: Apis dorsata; assembly: GCF_000469605.1. Taxonomy (NCBI): domain Eukaryota; kingdom Metazoa; phylum Arthropoda; class Insecta; order Hymenoptera; family Apidae; genus Apis; species Apis dorsata. The sequence goes on from NW_006263382.1 coordinate 62,922, forward strand.
AACCCAGAGTCTTATATCTAAGTGACCAATAAAATATTTTAATTTTTCTCTTCGATAAAACCAGTTTGGTTTCTTTTCAAATAGATATTATCGAAATGCACTTGACTTTCGGGAACATGAAGATTATAAATGAAATAGCGGAACCGAGGAGTCGTAAAACTTTAAGATTCCATCGGTTAATTTAACCTGTTCATTAAACTTCTTCATGATGCGCCTTCCCCATGAAAGATCTTCGAGGCTGGTAGCATGCTGGGAGAATAACTTGAGATCAAGTTAAGAGAAAATCAATCGGCTGCAGTTCGAAACTTGATGGAAAGTTTGCGCATAGAACACGCGTAAAGAAGTTAAAAAGACACGACAAATTTGTATACTTTTTTTTTTCATAATTTTAAAAACGATTATCTTTATTTAATCCTTAGTTATTCATTAGAAACGTTCATTTATTTCTGTTTGGGAAAGATATTTATTAAAAAAGTGTATATATCATTTTTTAATTCAATATTTCAAAATTTCAAAAGAAATTTGATATCATCTTCCTATTAGGAACTTTATCAAATAAATTGTCCAAAGTGAATTATGATATCAATTTATAAATTTCAATTTTGATTGAAAACTGAAAGAGATTCGCGTTATAATATTGTTGATCATTTACAATAATGCTCTATTATATTTCAATTGTATAGAGTATAGAGAGATAGCAAGTAATCACGAACAAGATTTAACGATTCCATATCAATTTTTAAATTTTTATTTAATAACTATTGTTATGTTCATCTATTGTTTCACGCAGTATCATGTACTATTGTTATATTTTTTCAATACACACGATCCATGATGTTCACCACTAATGATAATAAATGTTTCTATATTCAGAATGTTAAATGAAACGAATACGTAACTCCAATAATAAATAACTATTTTTAAAAGCTTCCTCTTCCTCACTTTTTTCAATTTAAATAAATGATGCATACAATGTTTTAACAATATTATTAATATTATTTAAAAGCCTTAGTAAGTCTTAATCAGAAGAATTACGAATGAATCAACTAATTTCTTGGCTTCGTTTCATTTTATGCAAGATGATAGGTCTTCTGCTTTAGTCGAACGTCTTTATATATTCCGTATGAAAAAGGAAATCCAATGATATGTACGTTTTAAGAAACTTCGAGTTTAAATTAGATAGGAAGATATATTCGAAAATTAAAGATTATGTTTGATTAATTGTTCATTATAGCGATAATTTTCTTAATTCAAAATTAGTACAAATACTCAAACAGATTGAAGTTTGTTGGAGGGATGCAATTGGAATGAAAGAAGCCCATATAAGCCTGAGTGAAATACAATAAATTTGTCTTCTAATTTCCTGCATTCAAATCAACATACTTACATTTCTCTTGATGCTCTAATGAACGATACCTTTTTCATAAGTTCTCGCAGAAAAATTTAGAAAGCCAATTTCTTACCACTTAATGTATAATTTTCCCTTTTTGTTTCGAAAAAATCGAAATGTTCGTAAGTTTTGAAGCATCAACTCCTTGCCTTCAACCCTTTCCAGGAACTTCGAAACTGCTTATATACATTTGGCCGAAAATATCCTCTGGCTATATTCGATTCGTTGGAAAGTTTTAATTAAATCCGCTTTGTCAAGCTTTCCAAGAGTACACGTCTTTTCACCGCGTCTTTTTCCTTCCCTCTTGGATAAAAACCAAGCCGGCCAGTTAACGACACGAAATCTTTCCGCGAGATGCGATTATCCGCGAGCAATTTAAGATATTGCAACTTAATTAAGATATTTAAACCGTGTCTCGTGTTGCAATCGTTCCTGCAATCGAACTTTTTGTTCCGCATGCGCTCACATAGTTGATCGTTGAATGCCACGAAACAGCGGAAGTTCAAGAACGGGTGGAGCTAAGTCGTTCAACAGAGGATACCGAGATCCAACTTAATACGTGACTCTTCGAATACAAGAGATCTCGATATTGTACCATTTAGAGGTGAATTATTGGCGAGACAGGTTCGAGAAGCGTGCAACTTGGAATTGGAAGGGTTCATCGAAAATTGATTGTGATTCATACCACGTGGGATGAATTGGTTATAGAACGTAGATTATATGTTAGAAAAGCTTGTACTGTTTTTTTGTTATACTTATTATTAGATAATATGCAAAAAGAAAATAATACGGCATGTGTTTCATATTCAGAAAGAAAGGTACGCATATTATACCTAATAAGGAAATAAGGAAAAAGAAAAAAGAACGAATAATTTGTTAGTAATCCGCTAGATGGACCTAGAATACAAATATTTTTAAATATGAGAAGATTTGCTATATACTATCAATTGTAATACAAAGAATACAAGCAAAACATTTGATAAATTTTATTTTCTAATTTTTAAATTGAATTTGAAAAAAAATTCACTTATATTTGCAATTAAAATAATTATATCTTAATACTCAAACTTTTCTAAGTTTGATATATTATAGTAAATACTGAATTTATTAAGTACCTTCTTATAAATTGTTTAAAAAAATTGTAAAAGTTGGTTCAAATATTAGAAACTGTTCTCTCAGAAATCAATAAAGAATTATTCTTTTAATGCGCTGTAACTTTTTTTGGGACGATTGTTAATGGAAAAAAGGAGCACTTTTTAGATATTTCATTAAATAGGATAAAATACAATGAAAAAAATTCTTTTCGAAAAGAAACTTACGATAATGCGAAAAGAAGGCGAAGAAAATGGAAAAGATCAAAACAATGTTGCTTTACGAAATGTACTTGCAAAATAATATTCTTGAACTTTTAAACATTTATATTTAAAACAAAACTTTGGTCTCTTTGAAAGACTGAGTCGCTTTCTGAGACACTTGGTTTGGTTACGTCACTATGCTGCAACTTCTCTTCGTGGCACTTCATGAACTAAAGAAAGAACGGAGTGCAGCGTTAATTATTTGAATGAAAGGCAGATGTGACAAAAGCTGAGAGTGCATAGAGTGTTATTATTGTGAAACAGTAAGAGCAGCAGATTCGTAATTAGGAAAATGGCCTTGGCCGACAAATAATATATGACTTCATTGTAACATGTTTTTCATAATTTAAATGATACTAAAATAATATCTGATTGATATGAAAAAGAGAAATACATTAAATGCATTATCAGACGTATAATACAAGTAAAAAAAAATTTTGTAATTTTTACTTATATACCAAGCACCTCTATGTTTATAATCTTGATGAGATTATAAATGATTAAAAATCAACGTTATGAACCATTGCTTTATTAAAATTCAATTTTTTGATAATTTGTTAAACATTCTACTCTTTCTATTTTATAGTATTTTGTTATTCTCCTCAATTATTATCATTCAACATGAAATGAAATCACAGTTAATGCAATATTTATTTTTGAAATGTTTTCAGATGGCATGAGAAATATGTAGTATAGAAAAGGGGTGTGAAAGATAAAATGTGTCTGGCTACTCTCAGGAGGGAGTCACGGGGAAACCTCGATATTTACACGTCAGAGGATATAACCCCAGCAAAGTATCCGCAAGGGTGTCGCGTACCAACAGTGTCTCTTTATTGGATAATAAATAACCTGTTTCATTTATAAGAAGGAGATAAAGTATAGCGAAGTGTGCGTTCGTCGTGGTACAACCCCATGTCTCATCCCTTTCGCATACTCTTTTACATGAGTATTGAATAAGGGACACCATGTTTCTTTAATATCTGTTTTTAACACGAACGTTCTCGTAAAAAAAACATTCTCAACCATAGCGATGACATCTGATTTTTAATCATCGTTTACACACGGTTCAAAAACAGATACATTTTAATCGATAAAGAACGAGGTAACGATAAATTGCGGATACTTAAAACGCGGAAAATGAGAATTGAACAAATCGAAGAAAGAAAAGAATCGACAATGAGAGAAGTATTTTTATATAGAATGGATTAAAAATATATTTAAAGTAATTATCAATTGATCATCGAACATGTTAAATTTGTCAAAGAAATAATTACAACAGCTTATTCAGCTGGTATACGATTTTGCACGAATTTTTCTTTTACATTCAGCAGTAATCTCGCGTTCCATTTTTCCATTTCCAAAAGGAAATTACAACAGGTTGTTCATTAATACAGGTCGGATGAAGTTTGAACGAAGTTGAAAACTGGACAATATGCATCACTTTGATGCCAATATTCGCATGGTAGATGAAAAATTTTCTTGATAATAGTTTCACATACCAGTTCGATTCTTGCTGTCGTAATTTTCGATAGAACGAGTTTATGGTTGCAGCAGATCGTAAAGTTAAAGCAACGACAAAGCTGGATAAGAGGACGGAAAGCGAGACGACGAGAAGGGAAGGATTGGCTGTATAGCAAATCCGACTTCTTATTATGATATAATGATGTACCATCGTATGTCGTGTTATTGCGCATCAGAAATCATATTGAAGAATAGAAGGAAGTGTTGACAATTTTTCAAGCACGTTTCACGTCTATATTTTATCGAATTTTACATTATATTTATAGAATTCTAATTTTAATATCTTAATGAAAATTTAAGATGTTTTCGACAATTTCTCTGCTTCTTATTATATATAAATTTAGAAGCGAATTTGCAAATTTACGATTACCTTAAATTATTTGAGCATTTATGAAAAAAGAAATAAACATAAATTCAAAAAGAAATAAATTAAACATTTATGCTTCTTAAATTTATTAATTTATAAATAATATATATCATTTCTATATATAATTTCCTAGTTAAATAATACATTTCAAATCCCGTAAACAAGAATATATCAGAAATAAATCGAAATACAGCGCTAAAATGTTGGAAAGGGTTGAACCTTAACATTATCTATGCCTGACAGGCATATTTAGAGTGCAAAGGATTAAACCTCCCTACCTGAAATTCATATAAATATTGATTCTATCTTCTTAATATTACAAATTATAAATTATCAACTTAATATATACAACATCAGTTATTAATAACGAGAACGAATTTTGAACGAAACGATCTTATAAAAATTAATTTGAAAAACAAGTCGAAGAACGATAGATAGAAGAAAATCTGAGATTATTATCCGTCTATAATTGATAATCAATCCTCCCTTGTCACAAGTAAAATGGATCATTGTCGTATTGGAACAATGATCAATGCTCTCCTCTCGTGTTAGAAAAGGCCGATGAATGTGTTATAGGCCTCTATTGTTCGTCCAGCGGAAACGCCGGTGAATAAATTGGCCTCACTGTTTCCACGACACCATACTATTATCCTGCATACCCTCTATACATTTATCGTGCACACGTTGATGCTTAATATCTCGGCAAGCGCGGTTCTATTTGTTCGATACGATGGAATCAATACGTTCGATGGTAATTATTCTTTGGTTTTGTTCAGGAAACAAGGTGGCCGACAAACGATGGAAACTCGATTAACGGACGAAAGTTCGAAGGTGTATATTCGCATTGGCCACGATTAAACTCGTTTGTATATTCATGTATCGCTAATGTAATACGTGCCTCGATATATTCCGCGTTTAACGTTTTAATGTTTCCATCCCTCTTGTTCAATCCGTGTAAATGAGTATATCGCGTATTCAGATCGTGCCATCTCCTCCAATATTTATTGATATTAATCGTCGTGAATATTTATGGGGATTTTAAAGCTGCCAAGATTTAATTTGCTTTGCTTTGCAGAGAGAGACCGCGTATCGTGCTTTTGTTATGTATTTTTATTTTGCATTTAATAGTTGATATTATTCGATATTTAAAAAATTTGGTTTTAGAAATATATCATGAAAATTGAGGACGATAAAGCATAATTGCATCAAGCATTATTAATTATTAATTCCTCATATCCACTAACGTAGAAAATAACATCTAGTACATACATCTATTAAATATCATAAATCAATATTTATTTTTCATGCTTGATCGATCCATAATTTACGTGATTACAATAATACAAATATTCTTCTAACTTCGTTCAAACTTCGTTCGACGTATTAACGAACAACCTGTTACAATTTCCTTTTGTAAATTTGAAAAAAATGCGCGATTCCTGTCTCAAAAATAGATAGAGAGAGATATATATATAAAAAGACCAGATTTTTTAAATATTTTTCTATTCGAAATTTCTCGAAAAAAAATTCGGCCTTACAATTTCCATTCGTGGATGGTTGAGAAGTCGAGTCGATCGCGCATCAGACAAGTCGATAAACAATAAAACCTGATGCATTAGTATCTCACGGGCAAAGTAGCTTTTCCGCCTTCACCTGAGCACACACAAGCCACGACGGTAACAGGAATTTTTATTGCGGCTCAACGTATTCGGTGGATTCTCCTCCGCGCTTGATTTACTACCAGGCCACCTATATTTTATATAGCATAGGCGTGGATACGTCATGTCTCGAATAATAGTAAAAGCAACGTCGTAAAATCGCAATCGTACAATGCTTTATCGCGATCGTAATATCGTGTAATGCTCGTGTAAAAATTTCTCTTCTCGATGTATATCCATTTCTTCCCTCGTTGATATGCAAGCGATAACACGATGTAAACATCATCCGGCCTCCTCCCGTTTTCCATTTCCTTTCTTTTCCCTCTCCTCTTTTTCTCCCATCCTCTTCTTTCGCGTCGTTCTCGTAAAAAGTGTGAGTGACGATTTACGTACGAGCACAGCTTCCTCGAGACCTGTTACATGCGTTTACGATTATTGCCGGTGATCGTGAATTCACCTCGCCACCCGATCCACACTTATCGGGCTCGACGTTTAAAAAATGGCGACGTTTTAGTTGGATGAAACTTGTTGAATAAGTTTCGTTGAAATCACTGATACTTCTCTTGAATTCCTTGATCCCCCTGTGTTGTTGGAATTACTCTTCCTTCAGGAATATTATACATCTCTCGATGGATATATTAATCTCATCGAAAATGTTCTTTACGCGAATTATTATTAAAAATTAATTGTGATGTTGAATATCCATAATTGAAATATATTCGAGTAGAGATTTTAAAATGAACCATTTCATAATTGTTATTTGTTTTTATTATTTACAGTACTTTTTTGAATAGACGAATAGAGTAGAACTTCGAGAGTAGGTTTTATCCTCCCTTAAATATTTTCATCCCCGATGGATTTCCAATTTCAACGCGTCGAATCAAAAGCGAGGCCGTGAGAAACTTCTTCCTTCGTTAATTTTAATTTTCGAGAAATAAAAAATGTCAAGCATCGTAATGAGAAATCAGGTATAAACCGAAAGACCGAGGAGAGATGTACGAAGACAAGTTCCACGTACGAGAAGAAAAGTTTTCCCCTGCTTCTGAAGCCAAGTGAATGAGATAAAGAACGATAAGAAAGAGGACGAGGAGGGAGGGCGGGGGAGGGAAGGCAAGAGGGGAGACTCGTTGAGAGAAAACAGGGCAGCGCTTGACGTCGAATGAAAAGCAAACTCGAGTCGCCTCTCTCTCTCTCTCTCTC
>NW_006263382.1:70545-77007 GCF_000469605.1 Apis dorsata
TCGGTCGTAGCGGCATTCCATCGATTGACTACGTATTTCTCTCCGTCCAGAAACGTTTCTCATTCCTCCTCGACAATCCTCCAGACACCTCGAACCCATTTCTTTCCCCCCATCGAATGCAATAACAGCCATCGAACGTAACCTAGAAACTTCTATACGACCGAAACTTCGATCACGCGTTCTTCTGCTCTCAATTATTACTGGACCACCACCAGTTCGGTCAATCTCGGGCTATTTTAAATTACTTAGCCGATGCGCGGCTCCCCGTGGGCCGGGGCAAAACTTCGCCCAATGTCTCCTTGGGGAAATTTCGGACGGCTGATCGAAAACTAATTCGTCGCTGTTGAGCGGATCGAGGACGACACCAGTTTTAGGGAAAAGAGATCTTTTGAAGATGGCGAGCAAGGTTAATTTTAATTATCATCCGTGCGAGGATCGCGTCTGAAAAGAGTAGTATTAGTTTCGTAGATCCGATCTTCAGAGATCTTTAAATTTTTTGTTTAAAATTTCATTGTCCACAGAAATTTACGATATATACGCGACAATTTTTCAAATTTGATTCACTTAAGCAAGCATTGTATAAACACATTGTGAATAATTTTCCAAGATTTATATTTCGATATATTTCATTTCATTACTAGCTGTATTTCGTAGATCCGATCTTCAGAGATCTTTAAAGTTTTTATTGATTTCGAACAAATATATTTGCAATTAAAATTAATGGATATATCGAAAAGTCATTATTATTTGAATTTCATTGTCCACAGAAATTTACAATATATATGCGACAATTTTTCAAATTTGATTCACTTAAGCAAGCATTATATAAATAATTTTCCAAGATTTATATTTCGATATATTTCATTTCATTATTAGCTGTATTTCGTAGATCCGATCTTCAGAGATCTTTAAAGTTTTTGTTGATTTCGAACAAATATATTTGCAATTAAAATTAATGGATATATCGAAAAGTCATTATCATTTGAATTTCATTGTCCACAGAACATTTACAATATATATGCGACAATTTTTCAAATTTGATTCACTTAAGCAAGCATTATATAAATAATTTTCCAAGATTTATATTTCGATATATTTCATTTCATTATTAATTATATCATTCAATGACGTAAGAAAAAATTACTTCGAGCAATTCAAACCCCATTTTTCCCCCCGTGAAACTTCGTAATTCAGAAGATTCGGTCGCGTTTAAAAAAATAATTGAGCCCTTCGTTCGCGATCTGGGGCCGAGAAAAAATCGGCGGAGGGATCGCGTCGATTTGGTTGGGGCGAAACAAGCGTAGGAAATTGGCAGTTAGTCGAAGGTTCAATTTTTCAGAGCTAATATCGCTGGACCAGGTTGCGGGCCGATGGTGGAAGAGCGCGGGGAAGTAGACAAAGAAAGGCCGAATGGAATGAATGGGACAGTCGGTGGCGGGCATCGGCCTAGGAAATGAGATCTACAAGCGAGGAGGCCGGACGCGCGAGAGAGAGCGTACGGTCCAAGTGCAATTTTCATCTGGGTGCAGTCGTTGCAGCTGCTGTTCTCGCGTCTGCATCGTTTTTACCCTCCCCCTCCCCCCCCCCCCCCCCCGGCCCCCCGGCCACGCTCTTCCCGTGTTTCTCTTTACTTTTCCACCCCTTCCGTAGTTGTGCTCCTCGTTCATTTCCACCGCGCCTTTCTTTTTTCATCGACGTCGACCACGTTTCGCCCGTGTTTACCGGATTGATTGCATTTTCGCGGGCAAATATTGCGAGATTGGGGCGAAACCGAAGATTAGCCGACGAATTGGATTAGAGATGGTTGCGGGGAAGGATAGTTACTTTGGATACAGATCTTTTGAATTTCAAGTCGATATTTTAACGAAACACGTAAATAGTTGAATTCGTAAATTTTCATCTTTTCTACGTGTTTGGAAAAGGAAATATATCTCAATATATTTTCATTTATTTCTCGATTTTTAAGGAGAAGCCATTTTTTTTTCTTACTTTTAATGTAAATATTACATGAAATTCTTGATTATTATTCGAAACGTGTGTATTCTTTGCACAGAAATTCAATTTCTTATATTTTTAATAATGTGTTTTTAATTTTAACATCAATTTCAAACAAGTAATAAAAATATTAACAAAAGTCGAACGGATCTTGTCTGAGGTCTCGTCGCTTAGTGAAATCCAATTATATTCGTATTAAATCGTTCCCGTCAACGAATTAATGCACGCTACGAACGGGAAATAAATCTTCCTTCGTAGAACCTCGTTAGCGCAGTGAAACGAAAGGTTTTTAGAATCGCTTACGTGATATATGCATCACTTGTTTTACAATTGTTCGCGCTGATCACATAACGATCGAATAATTTATTTTTTTGAAAATCATCGCAGTGAAAATCAATTTCGCGTTATCATGAATTATAGATATTGTTGTAAATTATATCCATCGATATCTGAATTTGTTTCTAATACAAATGTATACGATAAGTCATATTTTTCGTATTTTATGAGAGAATATAGAAAAAAAATATAAATTTTACATAATATTAATTATCCCATTGGATTTTAATAAAATTTCTATTTTCAAAAAGCCCATACCTTTAAAGGATCATGATGATCATTGATTATATTCTTTTAAAGTTTCAGTCATCAAATTAATCGAAATTAAAAATTGAATAAAAATAGACTTATTATCACATTTTTACAAAGTAAACGAACTTGTTCATCGACCAATTCCTATTATTTCATAATACAGACTACCATAGTACCTCTATACGAAATTTCTTGTATTTATATACTACATTTCTATGGTATAATTAATCCCTAATAATCACATTATCCTCGATCCAATTCAAATCCGCATCTTTCTTCCATCGATTACTTATCTGAAGACATCTTAAATACGAGGCACTTCTGGTCAGACACGTTGCCTTATGCGTTAAAACGCCGTGCATTAACCTGGTACGGAAAAAGGGGCTTAAGAAGTGGCTCGCGGTGTGCCGAGAAAGGGAGAAAAAGGGATGAAAAATGCCGGAGACCGACCCAAGGGAGAATAAGGGAGAAAAAGAGCAGAAGGGTCGAACGCGGAGGAAGCGTGGGTAGAAAGGAAACAAAGAAAAAAAGAAGAAGCGAGGCGGTTGCCACTTCGCTCTGTGGCTAATTAATGCACTTTTGTTGGCTTCCTGTGGTCTTGGTTTAACGATTGCACCTCTATAATCTGGCGTGGTTTTAAGGAACGTCGCGATACGGAGAAATCAATTTGAATCAGTTATTTGATAATAGTAATACTAGTTGGTCTTCGAGCAAAGCTGAATTCGAGAAGTTTGAAACAATTATTTTCTTTTCTAGATTTTTTTTATTGGATTGTTATTATTTTTTAATATTTTTAAACATTTCTTGTTTAATTTTTAACATACGATTCTTCGTTTGTTTTATTCTTCTCTTAAAAAATTGAATAATAATTATACAATATGTTTATTGATATATATGAAAATGTTGATTGAGATTTTTATTTAAGCTTTTTTAAAGGAGATGAGGATATATATGAGATAGGTTTCTCTTTATCACTTGTTTTGCTCTGCTCTTCTTCATCAAACTTTAATTGCTTATAATTTAATAAATAAACCTTAACCACCATTTTTGTATATTTGTTTTGCTTTTTAGAAAACATTCCACGAATATACTATTTTCTCTGTTATTAATATACAATTTTCCATAAAATATATCGAATGTACAATTTAACCAGGTATTTATTTATAATTAATTGTATGGAAAATTGTCTTTTAATTAATTTCTCCATCTGCATACCTAAAATAAAGAAATGAATATTCACTTGTTATATATCAAATTAATTATATAATACAAAAGAATATATTTTATGTTAAAATTGAAAGAAATTGAGTGAAACAGAATATTAAATCTGCATATGATTCAACAATTATGCATGTAAAAATTCATCGATTAACAGATCAAATATTCATTGGATTAAAAAATATTCAAAAATACAACAATTTCAATATTACAGTACGTTACACCAAATCGAACAGACTCGATCAACATGATTTAGTCCAAATAAAATTGTGTAACTCGTGTAAACTCGATATTGACTGCGTGTTAATTAGTTTGTTACAATGCGAACACCACTCGTGCACCTAACGAAAAATACACGGGAAAGGAAAATACAAAGGAGCGCATCAAGAACGCGTCTCATAGTTGAATCTGGTGAATTTTTGTCCTCGAAATGGCTCTTCTTCGTCTCTTTCTCGCTCCTTTTTTTTCTTTCACAACTACGCTACAGAGACTCGGATAACGAGATAGCCACTTCGGACGCACCAACCCATGGAATGTTTCACAACGAATGAATATTGTGCACACAGAAACGAGGATGTTATGTTTGTTCATTAGATGATTTAGAATGCGAAATGCAGTAGAATTGAGTACGAATGGAAAAGGAGGTTAACTAGATGAATTTCTTGTGTTTTAAAATTCTCACGATTCGTTCGTTCAAACAGGAAAAATAATTCCATTAAAAGATAAAATTTTATTAAAAGATATTATTTTTATTAAATTATTATTGATCGAACTGAACATTACTTTATTTCTTCAAAATTAGGATCAAGAATCTGTGAAGAATTTCAACAATGAAAAAATTTATAATAATCTGCAATAATTTCCAAAATAATTTTCCATATACACATTCCTTCATTTCGTGTATTAATTAATTTACTTGAACGATCTTTTTAAATAATATAATAAAATATCATATATAGTATACACCATAATACAATTCCTCGAAATAAAATCATATTAAAAGAAAAATTATCATCTAACAGATGATGAGCAAACATTATTAAACAAAATCACATTGTCACAAAGTCTATTGTTCTTTCTGATCTTGATCGTTGTTATTCAATTAACTTCGATAGATGCTCCGTTTCATTAATAAACATTGTTTTGCACGAGTGAGTTCTGCAATGCAAACGAACACAGGCGATAAAGCCGTGCAAAGATTATAAAAGTATCAATTAAAATTCTCCAGAGGAGCTAGAATTTTTCGCTTTCGTGAAGTGGACTTCTTCTTCGAGTCTTCTCTCTCTCTCTCTCTTTCTCCTTTCTTTCCTTTCCAAAAATGATCACATCCATAGTGATGAGGATCCCGACCTATCCCCGGAATAAAGGCCAGGCTACATCCATTCGACGAGGCACTCTCACAAAGGAGTCGTGCATTCGTGAATCCGCTGATCGATCTCGCTTCGTTTCAGTGAATTCGATCGAGAAGATGCTCGATATTTTTCGCACGCAATTGCGATCGAAGATACCAGCTTGATTGAATTGTCTTTAGCACGAACGAGGTGTACGATAATAAATCGATTTTCTTTTAATAAAATGTGAAAGACAAAGAGGAGCAGAAATAATATTTTTCTTATCGATGACACGTTCTACAAATTGGTTATTTTAATAAATTTGATCGAAAAGAGATTCTATAGAACACGAAGAATTTAAATAATATTTTGAAGAAAAAATGTTCAAAGTTTTCAAATTAAATATCTATGTATCGATACAAACAGTGTTATCTCAGAATGAGAAAGTTATTTTCAATTTTTTTTTTCAATTCTAGATATTGAAATATTTGAAATTACAGTAAGATAATTATATTGAATAGTTCTGTTCAATACTTTTCATAATATTCAAGATGAAGAAAGATAAGATGATAAAGAATACAATATAGTATAGTATTTCTAATTTTAAAGTATTTTCTAATTTGAATTGGAATTTTTGATTTATAAATGAAAATTAATAAATAATTATGATGAAAAGTATTCGAGTATTTTATCTTTTTTTCATCGTGAAAATGATTGATAGAAATGAATTTTATCATAAATTTAAATTTCTTTTAAATACAATCTCTTTGTATTTCAACGAATAATAATCATACCGAGCACAAAATTAATTAAATTTATCAGCCAGGACAAAATTAAAATTAAATTTAATCAATTTCATGTCATTTGAATATTTAAATCTAAATTTTTTCCCTATATTTTAAATTTCATGAACAAATCCAATCTTTTTAATATAGTAGATTGAATAATACTTTTATCTCAATTAATTTTAATTAATGAACACGTTAATTAATAATGTATTTTCAAAAAATATTCATTATTTATTAATATGAATTATGAAATATAAGCAATTATGAAAAAATTAAGATTCATCAATTCTTAAACAAAGATTTGTCGTAATCGATTGATAAATCGATATTTGATTAAAATATCGAATCAATATTCCGTTTAATATTATTTGAACATTAATAATTATATCCATTCTTTAAATATATTTCAAATTTAAAAATTTTTCACAATCATAACTACTTTTAGCGAACGAAATCTTCCCATTGTAGCTATTTCCAGAAAAAATCACGAGTGAAATATTTATTATACCCGGATCCAAGAAAAAAAAAAAAAAAAAAAAAAA
>NW_006263382.1:77265-78878 GCF_000469605.1 Apis dorsata
AGCAAACATATTTATTTTCCTATCCTTTTTCATCCCATTTCCTTGTTTCTGTCCATCCCCCTTCTTTCTCATCTTATTTTCGCACACGTGGATATATACGCTGTTCTCCAATTAAAATTATTCGTTACTCAAATATCATTCCCACGTTGAATCGCGTTTTCCACTTTGGAACAGCTTGTTTCGTTTTCTTTTTATCCATAGCGCCAGTCCAATCGTAAAAGTTTGATGTTTACTCTTCCAGCATTTCTCCTTTTTCTCATTTCACCTTTCGCATACGTGCTCCACTTTTTAAACAGATGGATTATTAATCAGAGATACGATCTGCTGTGTGTTACTTGACTCGTGTAGAGATTAAGCTTGTTTCTCAATTAGTGGCAACAGGAATTAATGCACGATAGAATTTCCATCGATTCTCCGATATATATTTTTGATTCATCTTGCAGAAGAAGAAAACGTAATTTGTAATATTGTGAGCTTAGAAATAAGGGAGAAATGAATTCTTACAATTAATTTAATTATAATAATTTTATTATAATAATATTATAAAAATATATAATAAAAATTTTATTATAATAATTTTATTATAATAAAATTTAATTATAATAATTATAATTAGAATAATGAGTTTCTATGATATATATTCTATTCTTTTAATAACTTCTACTCCATAATAATAACTCAATTGTACCATATAATTGTACCCTATTACTTGCACATTTCTTCTTGCCTACTTTACACTTCATTCCCTCACTTCAGACAAACTACGTAGACAACTCTAGGACACGTTCAGACGGGTCCACTCAAAATCTTGAGTGACCATACCTTTCACACCTTTAAAACTCGTTCCAGACGGAGGGTCAACTCGTTCCTGCAGAAATATTCATCATCTCCTGCGTATAACCCATACTTTCTTTAATTACATCCATCCATTCTGTCACTTTTTAATCGACAAACATTATCTTTTACGTAAAATGAAATTTCTTATTCGAATGAAAGTTTGTGAAGTATTTACAATATAATAAATTACATATTTTTGAATAGGTAAAATCAATCCACAAATTTTTATCGTTTTTCCATCTTCTAAATAATATAATTTCAAAAATAATTTTTATAACAGGATAATGGACCCTAATATGAATTTTCGTATCATTACATTTTAAAACGTATACATAAAATTCATATAAAATCTATTAATCGAATTCACTCAAAACTTTGCTAAAAAACTTTTGTAACTGTCTATACACATATGTCTATATACATATGCAAGTAAAATCCTTCGTTAAAATCATTGTTCCAAAAGTTCCAGAAAAATACAGGATATATGTGGATACAGCGAAGAGAAAAAGAAATGAATGAAGAATGATCCACGAAACGTAGGTATCGAGATATCAATCGTGATTTTCAGGGGGAATTCTTTCGGCCATTATATTTTCGCGTGAATTGAGCGCATACGTGGATGCACGCCGCAATACCGATCCTTCATCGTGCCGTCATGCTTGAATTATTTAATTGGATTCTCGCATTTTAGCACGCCTGTAAACCTGCCTGTACACGGATTAATTTTGCTTACCGGCACAGTAGAAATACACAGGAACACGAGAGAGAGAGAGAGA
>NW_006263382.1:79107-83630 GCF_000469605.1 Apis dorsata
TGTGCAAAAATGCAATGAAGTTTATGGCTCGAATCTCGAATAGATCGAACTGGAGATTTTTATGGTAGTGTATATACGTGTTCCCTATATTAAATGAATTTCAAAACATCCCCATTTCAAAACTTCTTATTCCAGTTCCCCGATCGTTTAATCTTTTTTCTCGGTGTATCCAGTTATATAATTTAAAAAAAAAAAAACAAGTATATTTTAGTATCGTATTTCACAGTTTCTAGAACACTTTCTTGAAAATAATCACAAAAATTATTATATATAACTTGCATCTTATCTGCGATCCAAGTGCATCGATCGAACGAATCTCTTCGATCTTTTCGAAATCAAAAAAAAATAACACCCGCGTGTCAAATCGAGTCACGAGACTCGATGAAGGATCGAGAAAGGAGGGTCGACAAAAGGAGGGTGGTAAATGAAAATCAACGCGGATGATATTTGGTCAGGGGAGGGGATTTCTCCCTGGCTGCGACATCGAAACAGGAACAGGGGAAAAAGAAACGAGGTGATGGCCTGGTTCCCAGTGGGGAAGAACGCGGGATCGGTTCATTGAGGCGGCGACTTCAAAAGGATTCGCGCGAACGGGGAAGTGGAATTTTCATTATCGGAATACCAGTCACTGTCAGTAAACCTTTTACCGCTTTGATAAGCGTGGCCAGGGTGAAAGAGGACACTGGATGTAAAAAAGGAAGAGGGAGAGAATGGAGGAAGGGATGGAAAAGAAAGAAAAAGAGAAAAGGATAGAGCTCGTCTTGCTTTTCGCCATGACTAACATCGAACGAAGGGAGACTCGTATTCTTGATTCGACGGCAACTGTGTTCATCTTTCGTGCAACGTTTAGATCGATCCTCGTCGATGAATGAACGAAAGGGATGGTCGTCGGCCAAAGATCGAATGCGTGGGCGGAATACGAAGGCGGAAATCTGGTTGTGTTGAAAAGAAGAATTTGATGGTGGTAATATATCGTCGGGATCTTTTTTAAAAATAATTTTGACTACTCTTAAATATGTTTATTAATATCGTTGATCTGAGATTATTTTATTCGATTATTTAATTTTATTTTCTCGATTCAACGGATTACGAGTTATACATATTTTCAGATTTCAAGAAAAAGAATTGAATGAACGAATATATGACGGTATGATTATATTTATCGAAATGATGAAAATGTTGTTCTAATGTACAATTTCTATAAAAATTTAGTATCGTGTAATGTTTATCATCTCCATAGTCGCGTTTGATATGAATTACATAACATACGATTCAATACATTTTAGCATAATATAAAATATGTACAACCGTAAGTTCCATACGATCTTATTGAAAAATTATTAGAATATCTTATTTTTGAATATGTTTGAAGTTTCATGAAAATAAAATATGAGCAAGGCATATTGATATTTACTCAGATGTCTTACGAAAAATAATCTACAGACGTATTATTGTTTCTGTACAATTTGCTCGAACAACCGCCATAAATCAATCGCGAAATCGTGAGTATACGTATCAAAATATATAAATACACCATTCGAACACATATACACACAAATACAGAAAATGATTCTTCTTTGAACGTCCACGTGTCCACGCCAAGATTAAGAACCGCGGTTGCTTACGAGCGATCCGGTTTAATGCAAATAAAAGTGGGCAGCCGCAAGCCACGAGGAAGTTGGCCGTGGCTCTCCTGGGAAAAGGAAGATCGTAAAAGGGGGAAGGGATGATGCGAGTCGATACTGTGGTAGTCTCTGATGGGGAAATTGAAAACGTTGTATGCACTGTTGCTTGAGGAAATGTAGGACGAGCCGTAAATTTGGCCGGATGTTAAGCACGTGTTCCACGTCTCAGGGGAAAACTGACTTAAAGGATGTATCGAAATAATGGGTGGAGGATTAAAACTGTAGGGAGGGGGGAGGATTGTAAATCTTCTGTTTCTTTCTGTTAGTTTCGTTACGAGATGCATATTGAAAAAAATTTTGTGGGAATGTTTTTTATTATTGTTTTTTTTTTCTTTTCTTTCTTTTTTTTTATTTTTTATCAAGAGATTCGATGGAATACCAGCACGGTTATTTTGTAACAGAGATATGAACGCAATGAATTCTAGTTTCACAAATAAAAATTTGTTGCGAATATCAATAACGTTTCAGTCGTTTGCAGCTGAAAGGAATATATTCAATACGAATTTTAAATAATATTTTTATTTGAATTTATTTGTTCTATCGTATTGATTAATATTAATGCTTTTGCAATTGCAATTAAAAGGAACAAGATTTTATTGTTATGGAAATTTGTTTTGTATATCTTTGTAAAAGAAAATTTTCTGATTTAATATCTCAGTAACAAATTTACATGTACATGGATGTACAATAAATCAATGTAAAATAAATGACAGTTACGATAAATTCTTAATTGGCAGGCAATAATTTGTCAATTCTAATTTTTAAATTTTTATTAGAATTTTATCACTAAATTACGTAATTAAATTATAGTCTTTTTTTTTTTAATATTAAGAATGTATTTTGAAAAAATAAAACATATTTTTATTCATACATTATTTACATTAGATGGATCTAAATCGTTAATGAAGCTTATTTCGAATGAGCAGTATGAACAAATTATACGAATTAGTTTAAAATTGTAATGCTGGATTCCAATTCTCCAAATTAATCTGTACCTGAATAAGATGCATAAGGACGCGGGCTTAATTTTAACTTTTACTCGAAAGACATACTTTCGAACTAATTACGAGTCACGTCCAAATTACGAAGAAACAGCAGTTAATTTAAAACTTTCTCGTATGTACGCTATACATAGAAAATCTTAATCTTCTTAATCTTTTTTTTTTATAATCAAAATAAAAATTCTATGAATTTTGCATTAATAAGATTAAGGTCTTAAAATATTTCCATATTTATCATTTTAATATTCTTATTATTGTTCTAATTTTAGATAAACAAATTAATAACATTTATTTATATAAAATAGAAAATTATTGAATTTTCATTCTTCAATATTTAATGAACGATATTAATGTATTCATAAAACCGGATCAAACGGCGATAATTCTAAATAAACAACGATATAATTTTTAGGAACGAATATAATTTCCATTTAAATTATAGTCAATGTATTTATCAATGTAAGAACATTTTTATGTGCCGTTTTTCATAAAAAGAAAAATACTATTTCATATTTCTAAGCACAAAACCAAGTATGATATATGTGATCCTATAAGCATTTCATTACTTTGTGATACATATGTCGATGATATTGACATTTTCTCGATAGTGCTTTGTTCCTTTAACAAACAAACGTGACAAATTTTCAAATAACGATATCTATTTCGATTAGACATCGTAACTATCTATATTTATCTACATATTCTCATCATTTTTTATTATTGATAATAATAAACACTCTTATTTCACTTCTATATAAATCCAAACTAAAATTAATATAGTTTTCGTATTGAATTCAATTTTTAAATTTCGAGACACGTGAATAAATGATTAGAATCACCATCAAAAAAGTATATACACTTATTCTTTTTTAGAATTATTTTTTATTCTTCGTGCAAGCATATTCAAAAACTTTTTCAAAAAATTAAAAAATTTCCATCAAACGCATCTGCTTGAAAAAAACTCTTATTACCAAAATAATAAAATTTGTAGCAGGAAATAGAATCACATCTACGAAATCGTCGAACTAAATTCTCTCGAGATACTTACCAAAGGGCCAACTGGTAATGTAGAATCGCACGGTTCGGTTGCGATGTGTCTCGCAGGAAGTTGGCAAAGTTGTAATGCATCTTAGCGTTGTGGGGGAGAGACCGCAGACCCGCCCTGCAACCAAGTGATTCGAGATCAAACAAAAGAATATTAGAGTTTTATCAAAATATTACGTTAAGATAGGGGAAAAGAATATAAATTTATTTTAAAAATATAAATCTATAAATCCTTTGGAAGGAAATCCTATCTATGCTTCCTTGATGATGGTATAATTTCACGTTATTTTATACATAAGTTATTTCGATTCGTTAATTGCAATATTATATTTACAAATTCTTCTTTAAAATATTAATTTAATAAATTTTCCTCGAAATAACTCGTCAAATATATATCTTTCATTTTTGATGATTTTTTTCTATGTTAAATATCTTTTATTACAATTGTAAACCCATGAAACATCCATTATCGTGAAATTTCATATTCTAACATTTTTACAACTTCCCAGATAATTTCTTTTTTGTGGTAATAAACTACTGTAGCGTTTCATAAAATGTAGAAATTTCTTTTTTTTTATTTTTCAAAAAAATTCCGCGCGAAAGCGTTTTCTCGGCGAATTTTAAAATATTCATAAATTCTTCGGATGGTTCCGCGAATAATAATGTACTCGGAACATTTCCCTTTCGACTGAAATTGTTGAAGTCAGTGTTTCAAGGTGAAATACAATTCGTGGTCAATTAATAAAGTAAAAAAAAAAAAAAAAAAAAAAAAAAAAAAAAAAAAAAAAAAAAA